>NW_008630442.1:12926-93857 GCF_000691845.1 Merops nubicus
GAATATGGAGGCTGGAAGTGAGTATGGATAGTGTTCCCTGATTTAAATAAGGAAAGAAAAGTTATATTAGGGAACATAGGAGGTTTTTATTCTTTTCATGAAAAAGCCCCAGAAGATCTAGTTAACTGGGTTTGGGTTTGACTTTCCAAGGTCTGTTAATAAAACATTGAAGACCACCTGATCTTCCTTGAATTGAAGTTCTGTATCACAAGAAAATTGCCTTTAGCAGTGAGGGGTGTTTAGAGATGAACAGGGGTGAGTTGGGAACAATAAAAGGAAATGAAATGAATTAACATGAGTGTGGGGGTGTGTTTTTCCATGCCTCTGCGTAGCCGCACGAGGAGAGGAAATTAAGTGAACCAAATGAGGGAAGTACATGTACATGTCAGCTGAACAGAGATCTTACTATTGCCTAAAACTTACAGCTGGAACAACTCCACACCACTAGAAAGAACCTGCAGGCATTACTTTTGTGCAGCAAGCATGAAAGGGATGCTAAACATAAAAACGAACAACAACAAGCAAAAGAGATGGTGAGAGCTCAGGAGAAGCAAATCTGTAAGTATTTTGTAGGGAGAAGTAACTAATGGTAGGAATGAGCTAATGTCCAGGCCCTGAGCTGCCAGAAAATGTACATTCCACAGTCAGCTATATCAAAATGCATCACCAGTGGTGTCTTCTCTACTTCAGTCCTTAAGCTCTAATACCCACAAACTTATTCAAATGTCAGAGTTCAAGATCCTGCCATTGAACTGTCTTTATGGGAAGAATATGAGTAAAGACACTTCAGGCAAGCTTTACTCTCTTAAGCGATGCATCAAAAATAGTGCATGCAGCAGGAGCAGAGCAGGGATCGTGCCCCTGGACTCGGCACTGGGGGGGGGGTCACAGCCTGAGTTCTGGGGTCAGTTTTGGGCACCACAGGATAAAAAGGACCTTGAGGGGCTGGAGTGGGACCAGAGAAGGGCAACAAAGCTGGAGGGGGCTCTGGGGAACTTGTCTGAGGAGCGGCTTAGGGACTTGGGGTTGTTTATCCTGGAAAAGTGGAGCCTGAGGGGAGACCTTGCTGCTGCCTGGAACTCCCTGCAAGGAGGCTGGAGTGAGGTGAGGGTTGGTCTCTTTTCCCAAGTAGCCAGTGACAGGATGAGAGGCAATGGGCTGAAGTTGCCCCGGGAAGGTTTTGATTGGATTTTAGGAGGAATTTCTTTCCTGCAAGAGTGGTGAGGCATTGGGACAGGCTGCCAGGGAGTGGGTGGAGTCACCATCCCTGAATGGGCTCAAAAAACATGTAGCTGTGTCACTTGGGGACATGATTTAGTGGCCATGGGAGTGTTGGATTGATGGTTGGACTTGATGATCTCAGAGGTCCTTTCCAACCTGCCTGATCCCCTGGTCTCTGTGGCTGCCCATGTCCCGAGGAGCACCGTTCTGTCAATGGGCTCTGGAATTCCTGCGAGCACCTCTCTGCGTCAGCACTGGGAAAGCTCCAGCTCCCAACTGGTGCCTGGAGGCAGCTCTAGCAGTGGTGTGGCACTCCCTAAGTGCCCTGTGTTTCTCCTCTAACTCTCTGGCTGAGGTGCTCTGGGCTGATAACTGGGTTTCTGGGCTGCTTTAGGAGTGGTTGCTGTTCCTGCACTTCAGTGGGAGATACGAGACCAGTGTTGCCGTGACCTGTTCCTGCTGTGTGACATTAAAGTTTCCAGTGTGATAATTTTCAATATTTGAGACCGTTTGAACCACTTGGAATTGGTAAACATGTTAATGATTTTTTTATTTGCATGAACTTGAAAAGAGCAGAGCCATTTTAAATTACAGCTGAATTCCAAAGGGAGCAAGTGAAGGGCGGATGTAAGTACCAGGTGCATACCTCGCGTGCCTGTCAGCTACTTGGGGAGCTGGGGCACATGTTCTGAGTTCAGGCTTTCTTAGCCCAGTCTTCCTCCTTCCCTGGCAGAATTTACAGCCTTGTGGGACACTCTTCACAGCATCCAAAGAGCTCAACTTCTTAAGTTATCAAAGAATAGAAACTGAAAATCTTATCTGTCCAAAGTGAGATTTGAGGGAAAGCTTAAAAGATAAAAGTGAAACCAGTCAAGTCTTTTCCTTTCCTTTATACAGAAAACCAAAAGCAATTCATTTGTTTCTTGTTTTATGCTGGTAAAGATAAGAAAGCAAAGGTTGAAGCAAGGATTAAGAAGGACCCATACACTGAACTAACTTAGGGAAGTTGGCTTTGTTGTGCACTTGTGTGTGTGTGTCCTGAGAAGAGAAGTTTCTGAGTTCTAGATATTCATCAGCCTTCTTTGTTTCCAGTTGCACTGTTTCCAAAGCTCTTGACAGAAGAGCTCCTTGTTGTTTGGGACAAAAGTGCAAAAGGAAAGGTGGCCCCTCTGTCAGCAAGACGTGCAGGCTCTCAATATGTTGCTGGGTGTTTCATGACATCGTCTGTCCCCACGCTGGACCAAGAGGAGATCTGAGTGTGCAGTTACAAAGTCTTGGGTAGCAGCGCCTCTGGTAACTGCACTGCACCTCGATAGTGCCCTTCAGGATCTGCAGAGAGCCAGCTCCTGCTTTGCCTTGTGCCTTCTGAGTCAGGAAAAGAGCGGCTGGTACAGAAGCCTGAGGCTCTGATGAGTATAGCACCGTAAATGTTTCATGAGGAGAAATACTGCAATAGAACACACAGTTGTATGGGGCTTTTTGGAGAATGGGACATGCCTGTACCACCATCACTGCTGTGACTGGGCTGTGTGTGAGCTTGGGTGGGCTACCTTGAGGACCACGACTTGTGTAGCTGCTGCACACGCTGGGAGTGAATAAAGATGGGTAAAGTCAGACTGTTTGTGTCTCCATCTTACCCCAGTCACACACTGCAGTATGCAAAGAAGCTGTTTAAAATAAGCACTTCAGCACAGTGGTATAGATTATCTTCAGTATAAATAAATCTTCTGCTGTCTCCACCAGACCTGCTTAATTCCTCTTCATTTTTCCCCAGCAACAAGGTTGAAATCTTTAAACTGCATAAATGAAATATTTATTAGTCGTTGTGGGACTTAATACTTGGTATTTGTGCATGAAACCAGATCGTTGTTTGTTAGGATGGAATTGGGATTTCTAGCTAGAAGGAGAAGATGAAAGTGCTGTTTCAGATTCTGCTCTACGAGAGAGTTTAGCATGAATTACTCATTCTGTGGATATTAGGTTTTTATATTTGATATACAGCTTTTTAAGTACAGACTTTAAATCCTCGTATCCTATCTTGAAAGCTGAATTCCAATCTGAACGTGACAATCTGGGTTTTAGATGATTTGGAAACATGAACAGGGCAGGTTGCAAAGCATTAGCCAGCGTTATATCCGGATGTCATCAAAGTTAGTAATGCTTCTTTTTTTTTCTGGACAAGAAATTTGCATACACACATGGCCAGGTACTGAACCAAGCGTGGGGAGAAACTTCATGCTTGGTCATCGCGTGTATGTCAACAGCAGGAGCTCGGGCTCCAAAACGTGACTGGTTCTTTGTAAGATGAAAGCAGATAATAACCTTAAAGGTTTCATACCCCAAAAGTGTATTTAATAGAGGTTTATTAACAGCCAAGAGAGCTCGTCTTCAAAAGGAAACTTGTTCTTACATGTGTGTGTGTTTAAGATGAGTGATGTTTTTCTTTTGTCGTTTATAGGCATGCAGCTTGCTTGTGATTTCACTGTAGGAGGTGGTTGGACTATGATCCTTGCCGTGTCAGTGCATGCTGGATTTAACAAAGGAGAAGATGGGAGAGTTTGTTGGAGTAACTTTTTGCTCCCACTTCAGAAAGGTTGCTTAAAACTACCCTATAAGTGAAATTCATACATTTTTTAAGTTGCTCATACAGTAAAAGTTGTAATTTATATTGGCTGAATAATTCATCGCTCCCTGGTTGTAATCCTGATGCGACTGCTGCCTTTCTCACTGCAGATTAAAGTTCTCCAGGCTCCCTTAGTTGCAAGGCATTAATCTAGGTAAAATGCAAACGGACCTTTGAGGCCAAAAAAGGAAAGATTTAGCGTGTGCGAGTTGTGTAAGTAAAGGGATGAGGAAGAGCAAAGAGAAGATAAGAACTGTGGTGTCGTGCGGCTGTATCAAATTCATTTCTGCTTTTTGTTAGGATGTCCAGGACTAGTAGTCCGTCCTCCTGTGCCTCTCCCAGATGGTGTTTTCAGCCCTTGTTCAGCTGACAGAAGTTCACTGGAATGACAACTATTTGTTACATCAGGGGAACGCCTTGGGAGGACAGCGGTCTCGCTCTGTGGGAGCTTGTTCAAAGGCTGTTGAATTAATATGTGCTGAGACCATGAAATGTGTAAAGTGTGAGAGAAAACCCAGTTAACAAAGTTTTATCCCGTATTAGTTCCATTTTATTCCATTGTATCAGCACAAGTGTGGCCAGCAGGACTAGGGCAGGGATTGTCCCTGAAGGGGGTCACTCTTTTCTCCCAAGGAACAAGTGACAGAACAAGAGGAAACAGCCTCACGTTGTGCCAGGAGAGGTTTAAGTTTGATATTAGGAACAATTTCTTCCCCAAAAGGGTTGTCCAGGCCTGTCCCAGGCTGCCCAGGGCAGTGGTGGAGTCCCCATCCCTGGAGAGGTTTCCAAACCTTGGAGATGTGGTGCTGAGGGACATGGGATTCTATGATTCTATGGGTTAGTGGGGACCTAGCAGTACTGGGTTAAATTGTGCAGTAATGTATTTCTGGTTGGAAAACTCTTCTGTGCTGAAGATAAGACTATTTCTTCATCACCGGAGCAGCTGTGTTGCAAGAAAAGATCTTATTCTAAGCTTGAGAGACAGATTGAGAGACATGGAAATACACTTTTTGCAAATGACCATTACAGCTATGATGCAAACTGAAGGATACTTGCTAGCAGAGCACGTCTGTGAAAAGAAATGTAAATAGATTGAAATAATCTTTTTTTTTTTTTTTGTAATAGAAATAGAAACAAAACCAGCATTGCAACAGAACTCTTCAGTAATTTGACAGTATTTCGACTGCACATGAACAGTTTTCTTCAGTGCTCAATCTTTTAGTAATGGAGAAAAAACTAATAGTCCTGCTGTCCCAATAGACCTCAAAATATTATCCATAGCTACAACAGAGAAAAAGAAGCTGATAAGTGTAGTGTAATTACTTTAAATGATCTAATTTGTCCTGTGACACAAACACCTATTTGTTTGCAAAATCTTCCAATCTCTTGGGTGTCTGAGTAGGAGAGAAGCGTTTTAAAATAGAGGTCAAACGCCAAAGGTCGAGATGTCGTAGGAAGAGTCTTGCACATGGAAAATCTGAAGCCAGTGGGCAGAGCTGGTGGGAAGCTGATAAATCCTGGCAGGAGTGGTTGCTGCTGTGAATTCCCCAGCTGTGAAGTGACTCTGGCCTCCCAGCACAACACCGACTCCCAGACACCTGTAAATGTGCTGCTTCATGTGGCTGTTCCCCAGCTGGAGGTTTCCTGGAGCATTGTAAGATGTCTCTAGGAGGGTGTCTCTGGGATGCGGTCTGTTGCTTGCCTGTCTGAGTTAATGTGCTGTTATTCCCCATCTGCTTTTTGCTTCCTCCTACATAGAAAGCTTTGCACTGGAGTGCACAGCCCTCATCTTCTCCTTGTGATGGGGAGAAAATGGATTACCATATTCTAGGAACATTTAACTCCAGACAGTGTCTTGAGTATGTGCTGATGTGTTCAAGTGATGGTCACAAGGAACTGCTCCTCTGGGCTACCTTGCAAGGAAGGAAACTTTCTTTGTGATGAATTAAGATCCAGTTGGTATTCTTAAATATGTATGAATTAAATAGATATTTATAGGCAGAATTGTATATACATAAATAGGTGTTTTCCAAGAAATGGTCCCTGCTTTGTCATATCAGAAAGTCTACAATTATTTAACCACAAATGGCACAAGTAAGCACAGCCTAACTCTTTCTCCATGACAAAGCCTGTGTGCCTACAAGAATCCCTCTGGTGTTCAGTTAGAGATGCAGTGTCTGGAGAGAGGGAACATCCCAGCTAGAGTTGCTGATGGAGTATGGAAATCTTAGAAGAAATTTAGATTTCTTGCTCAGTTCAGATGCTGTTGTAGCAAGAATGAACTATGGGGGAGCCCACAGTGCAAGCTGCTACTCCAGCAAGGCCTGGAGGGCAGCAGAGATTTTTAGGAGGCACAGTGGAAAATCTGCTTTGATTTAGCATTTCTTGGCCCTGTCAACAAGTTTAACAGGTTCTGGTTAGTCCTGTGGGTTGGGGGAATTTTTACAAAAGCCTGAGGAAATGGTTCGAGAGTTCCAAATTTTCAGCTGATGAAAAAATCTGCACTAGACTATTAGCTCTTGGAGATACAGATGTGGAAGCCAGGCAGCTGTGGCAGCAATCAGCATGAGATAGCAGTGCCAGCACCAGGAGGAGAGATCTGAGAGTCTTTTGCCTTTCACGTGGTCCTGGTGGTCTCTGAGAAAGAGAAACACCTGCACCAGCAACGCTTTTATACTAGTAGAAATTAAAATGTCTTAGTATTTCTAAATATTTGTGTCAAAACACTTGTCTGAGATCTTTAGAAAACCTTTAGTATAGTAATTAGGTGTATTTTGGTGGCTCTTTTAGTGGAATATGTTGTATCTTCTTTAAAAAAAAAAACTATTATGGTAGAACAGTGTAAGAAGCTCTAATCTGCAGTGAGTAATCCCATCTAAAGTCAGGCCAGGTATCATCAGGAAATTTGCCATGTGTAGTTTCCTGCTCGGGATTTAGGGTCACGCAGTAGGTTTCTTTCCAAGCACATCAGAAATAGCTCTAACCAGTCTTCCACAGACTGTAGCCAGCATTTTCTTAAGGCTCATCTATATGCAGAGGTTCCAGTAGATTGACATTTAATTTGTTTGCACTAAATTACTTTGCATCAACACAGAGGTCTGAAAAATCCTCTAGTGTAGGCTGTCCTGTTTCACCCTTGAACTGACCTAGCTGCCTTCTGCCTACCCTACTTGTGTTGTTCTTTTTCTGGACACTCGAAGCACTGCAGTTGAAAGTTCTCTGTCTCACTGTTTGATTAAATCTCTGTGGATTTTGCCTCCTGCGCAGCTTCACTGTGCTAATAAAAAAAAAAAGGGAGCATTCTTAATTCCACAGCCCCCCCTGGGTACCGTCCTAATAAAAACCTGGCCCCTTGTCAGCCGACGGAATCGAAATGAGGTTGGTTTGTGCAGCTAGGCTGGTGATACCTCTCTAAGCCAAAAGCTGTGTGGTTTTGTGGGGTTTGCTTTTGTTAGAAGCATAAAATCACTTAGGTTGGAAAAAAACTTTGAGATCATCGAGTCCAACCATTAACCCTACTGTACCTAGTCCACCTCTAAGCCATATCCCCAAGCACCACATCTACATGGCTTTTAAACACATCTGGGGATGGGGACTCCACCACTGCCCTGGGCAGTGTGTCCCAATGTCCGACAACTGTTTCAGTGAAGAAGTTTTTCCTGATGTCCCGAGTAAATATCCCCTGAAACAACGTGAGGCTATTCCCTCTTATTCTGTCACTAGTTACTTGTGAGAAGAGACCAGCACCTACCTCTCTACAATATCCTCTCAGGAAGCTTTAGTGAGCTATCAGGTCTCCCCTGAGCCTCCTTCTCTTCAGACTAAACAACCCCAGCACTCTCAGCTGCTCCTCATATGACCAGTTCTCTAGGCCCTTCACCAGCTTAGCTGCTCTTTGGACCTGCTCCAGCACCTTGATGAAGACATGTATCAAGGTGGCCGAAACTGAACCCAGTACTCGAGGTGTGGCCTCTACCGGTGCCGAGCACAGAGGGACAATCACCTCTCTGCTCGTGCTGGCCACGCTATTTCTGATACAAGCCAGGATGCCAGTGGCCTTCTTGGCCACTTGGGCACACGCTGGCCTTCTTGGCCACTTGGGCACACACTGGCTTATAATCAGCTGCTTGTCTATCAGCACCCCCAGGTCCCTTTCCTCTGAGCAGCTTTGCAGCCACTCTTCCCCAAGCGGGGGGTGTTGCCTGGGGTTGTTGTGTCATAGCAAACAAATAAGCAAACAAAACAGATTTTTCCATTTATTCCAGCGGGATGACCGAGGTGACAAAGGTGCCTTCTCCTGCCCGTCGAGGTGCACGCATGGCAGCTCTGCTGCTGAACAGCGAGCTGTTTGGCAGAGGTAGCCAGGATGTGGGGTTGGGGTGTCCACCTGACCGAGAAGAGGCCGTTTCCCCTCGCTGCTGCCCCGGCCGTGCCTTCCTCCATCCGGAGGCTTCAGGAACCTAAGCTGGCAGGAGCTGGTTGCTCCAGCTGGTGTCTGCAGGCCTGAGCTAACCCCGGAGCCCGTGGGGAGGGAGGAGAGGGGACGTGGGGCAGGCACTGCCACTCCGCTGGCTTTCAGTGCACAGACATAGTAGTTTCAGGCACTTGTTTGTCAGCATGACATGCAGAACCTGTTTTTCCTTGTGAGGACAGTGCCTCGGGTTAAGCTCCTTTGGGCAATCTTCGAGTATTTCCATGACTCACTCTCTGCTGTTTCCTACCCTCCCCGATCTTTCTGTGTGGTTTTTACACCCATTTCTCATTAGAAACATTTTTTCCTGTTCCTTTCCAAACTCTTCATTGCCCCCAAAGATTAGCTTAGCTCCTCCAGCCTTGGTATCACAAGTATTCCCTGCTGACCTCTTGCTGTACTCTTCTTTTTTTTTTCCCCTTTGTATGTCTGGTTTTGGGCATTAAACTGCTGGTGGGTTTGAGTCAGTCTGGGAAGCTATGGGAGAAGAAATGGATCATTTAGAAATGTTGCAGAGGTGTGGGAGACTACCCGGTCTGCTTTTCTGTGGGGTTTGTTTTAAAACTGCAGCAGCAGAAGCCAGCCATAGTTCATGTCTTGTGAAAGAATCCGTTTTGGGGGAAGAAGGCAGGAGCGGTAATTAAGGTGGGGTTCGAGTGCACGGGTTTGTGCGCATCCATTGTGCTGGGGTGCAATGAACTACTTGTCTCTGATACGATAAACTGTTGGTGCAGATTTAAAAGCGCTTCATAATACACGAGGCATAGTAGAGACAGAACAAATCTCCCCAAAGGCTCTGTTAATATTCATTACAGAGTTAACAGCATTACAACGCTCCAAAACAGATGTAACATATAGAGAAGAAACTTTGTGGGGGTTGAATCTGAGGACTCTCTGGTCTAAAAGTAGCTGCTGCGCTTTTGGAGACAAAGAATCTTGGCAGCAGGAGTAACAGCTCTTCTCTCCTTCCAGCCATTAAAAGGCAAGTAAAATATAGCATTGCAAAGCCTTTATATTTTGAGCTCCATAAACTCAATTGGAAAAGATACACAGGTCTCCTGGCATGGGCTCTAAGCAACCTGTTGTGGAGCCCATAGAAGCTTTGGACAGTTCTGGGATCTCTAAAACCAGCTCACAGAACATCTTCTCTGTGAATTACCTCCCTCAATGTGCGTCTCCTGCTCTAAACTGAGTCTTAAATACTGGAACCACTGCTCTGGTTGAGAGCAAGCTGCTCCCTCTTTATCTTTGAATTTGTTTCTATCTTTGAGTTTGTTGTTGTCTTTGAATTTATTATCTTTGAATTGGTTTCCATCTTTGAATTGGTTTCTATCTTTGAATTTGTTTTTATCTTTGAATTTGTTTCAGCCTTTGAATTTGTTTTTATCTTTGAATTTGTCTCTAACTTTCAATTTGTTTCTGTCTTTCAATTTGTGGAGCATTCTTTGTGTTAACCAATGTTTTATTCTAAGCGATGGTCTTTTGAAGTAAGCAGTGGCCTTTTACAGAGAGAAGGCAGCTAAAATGGAGCAATGTATTCCTAGAAAAACTGTGTCACTGGCAGAGAAAAGGGACTGTCCCTCACCAGTGGCTGGAATAGGAGTGGCTGGGAATACATGAGCCCCAGGCAGCAGACGATGAGGGAGCGTAGGTGGTGTTTCTTTTGTGCCCAGCCACTATATCATCCAAAGCAAGGTGATAGTGATAAACCTGCAAACAATCAATAAATAAAATCTGTGCCACATTTTGCCATCATTTTTCCATGATCTAATTACAAAACACATAGTAACCCATACTCTCTATATAGGTATTACTACATTTTTGCTCACCTGAATGTGATATTGCCATAAATTTAGTTAGGAGTTGTAGCTAGAGCTGGAGTGCTGCCTTCATTTGAGCCAATACTTAACAGTAAATTTCAATCTTCCTGAAATGACATATTATTATATTCTTTTACTAAGCTTTCATTCTCTTGGCCTCATTGATTCCATTTCACAGATTCTCTCTCCTATGCTTTATTTTCATTTTGTCATTGCAAATGTGTGTGATTCCAAATGGACTTTCGTGCATCTTGACCTGTTTGGCGTCATCTCAGCCACATTTAGTAATTTTTAATTCCTTTAATGGAAAAGCAAGTGTTCCATTTGATCTTTCCTCTGTGTTGTCTCTTCAGTATAGAAAAAATAGAAAAGTCAGAAGTTATCTAATAATAGCTGTAAGTTTTATAAAGAAGGCCTTAAACACTGCATTTTCTTGTAATAATAAAGGTGGGTTAATTAGTTTCACTTCTCCATGGCAAAGGGACCTGAGTGTTAGCTGGTAATTGGTTCTGATCTGATGAGTTTCAGACCCAAGGGACTAAAGCTACTCTGTGATTGGTCTGGGGTGTATTTATTTTTAAAATGAATAATTGTCTAGACTGGGTCTTTGTAAGGTGTATTTTTGTCTATCTAGGTGTGGTGAATACAATCTGTCTCTTCACTGCAATCAGCCTGAGTTCTGTGGATGAGCAAGGATAGATTAGAAACTGATACTAAGGATTCGTAATTGCTTCAGAGCCGTGACTAAAATCAGGCAGAGCAAAACAAAAGGGAAATAATTCACATTTAAAAAATAATCATAAATAAGAAAACCATGCAGCTAAGATTATTCCATTTGTAAATTATGTGGTGCTTTCATGGAGAAAATACAGGCTATTCTTAATTTGTGCTTTAATAATGAGTTTAAATGGAAGTTAAAAATTAAGTTCACAGACTAGCTGAAGAGGGGCCATGTTTGCAAATTACTTTTAAAATACTGTTTGCTGTGGTGTGAGGTGAGAGTTCATCTGCCTGCGATGAGGAGGGTTCAGATCGCCGAGGTCATTACGGCAGGAGAAATTTCCCCTTAATTGATGGCCTCAGAGTGTTGTTAGCGACAGTTGTGGCAGCCCAGAACAACGGTGCTGGGTTCAGGAGAAAGATTTGTGTCTCTGTCAGAGAGTTTGGCAGCGACTCCAAAAATCCCGCCAGGAAAAGAAACGCTTCACATCTAACACGTTCACTTGAAAACCATTGTGAGCAACAGAAATAATGATGTTTGAAATTCTTCCTCCGTGTGTCTGAAGAGCAGCGTGGTTGTCACCCTGCCAGACGGGGCAAACGTGTGTGGTGAAAAGCTCCTCAGCAGTTCAGCAGATGGATTTCTTAACAGGCTTCTTTTTTTCCCAGTTCAGAGCACAGAATTTGCTAGGTTTGTTTATCCACCTCATCTCTTCTCCAGAAAGTCCTTTTAGGCCAGTGCTAACAACTTGAAACCAGCGATGACATTGATGCATCAAGTTTCAGAGGCTAAAGGGGTTTTTTTTTCTCCAAAATAGGTTGCACTGTCTCTCTACATTGTAAATATTTAGCTTGGGGAGCGTGTGAGGTTCAGCACATGTCCCTGCCAGCCCACAACTAAGCAACTTTGAAAAGGAAAAAAGGTGCTTATTATGTTTATAAGAGTGAATGTCTCATCTCACTTCATTTCAACAAATGCTTGAAGACAGACCTGCCTGTCACAAAGCATAGGAGTATCCCTTTATCATCATTTCATTTGTAAATGAGTTTGTGGAAATAGCAGCAAACACAACCAGAATGACTTTATTCTTCCATCTGTTGAGTAGCAGCCACAGAAGAGGTGTCTCTGTGTTAAATGTGCTGTGTGACGTAAGGCAGGCAAGCTGTGGGTGAGGGAGAAGCAGATTAACAACTTGATAAGAATCCCCATGCACACTGAAAATGGCTTCAGGTGACAAATTTGAGGGGTGAAAATCATAAAGACTTTACAGTTAGAAAGACTCAAAGAGAAATTTTAAATGAAAGTTGCTATTTTCTTCAATTCATTCAGTCTGCCATGAAGCCAACATTTTGGAGAGATTAAGATAAAACGTAGTGAACCTTTAATTTTACAACGGATTCCCTGCAAAATCAATTACACTTCAAAGTACCTGCACTGTTCTAGAAATAATAATAGTGTGGGTTTATTATTGTATTATAAGTTTTCTTTCCAGAGCCTAAAGAAACATTTTTTTTTTCCTTCCCATATAAGCCTTCTGGGAATATAATCTTGCTTTTAAGAGGCTGCTTGTCAGTAAGGATTATGATATGTTGTAAGCATATTGTTTTATAAAGAATTTGGAGAACGAGGGATTAAACCACATTGCTAGAGCAGCAGTAATGAAATAGAGACTGTAGGCATAGGAACTGAATTACATTTATAAAAACTGTTTTAACAGTTTCAAAAAAATCCTGGAAGCTATAAATGCATATGAAGATTTTGGTAGAGAAGAAACTGTTTCTAGTGCTGTATTTAGAGATGTGTATTTGTCATCCATTTGTTGCTGTAGTGTGGGTGGAGCACGCTATTCTCTGGAAGAAGTAAAAGTCCTAATGCTTAGAATTTGAATACTTAATTGATGTAACAGCTTGGTGGCTTTCCCAGGTCTCCTTGGAGCTACAGCACTGCCATGCTGGGGAACAACTTAAAACAAACCCCCAACCTGATAGATCCAAGATCATTCTTCTGGCAGAGCTAAGACAGTCAAATCTGAGTGTTGCCCCTTGCAGGCTTGTCTTGTCCCATCCCAGCACTGTCTAAGAGAACTGTGTGACTCGTCTGCCTCGTTAGAGCAGATCCATGTAACAGGTAGGTAAATGCCAGTTCTCCTGGAGCACCTGAAGACTTGTCCAAAGGCATGAGCAGTCCTTTGGAACACTTGGTGAGCTCCTTTCAATACTTTTATTTTGACAGTATCACACATGTATCCACCATACTCAATATTCTTTACCTTCTGTGTCTCTACAGAAGTTGGGAAACTATTCCTGAAGTTTCAAAGCACACTTCCAGGGTGTAATATTCTGCCTGGTAGTCCCTCCCAAGTCGATATTTCTGATGGAGCTGCCAGTCTTCTGGTACATAGGGCTATCCCCACAAACTCTCTGTACCATACAGAGTGAGAATATACTCGCTGTATACTGGGTGAGAATATACTGAGAATAATAACTATCTTCAACATGAGAGGAAAACCAAATCAGGTTTCATTTATCTCTTCATCACTGTGGTCCTTCCTGTAGCCTGGTTTCGGTAGAGTAGCTTTGTACCAAAACCTTACGTTCAATTTTAGTATTCTCATTCATGTTTTTAGGCAAGTTTTGCAAATTATCACATCCTTGCCAGCATCTTTCTTCCTAAAACTTCAGGCTCTCTGATGTTTTTTGTAGCTATCTCTGATCTCGTGACACAAATTGACTTAGATGTGAGACCTCCCAGTGCTTTATGCCTTATCCTTTCCTGGGCCCTAGGTTATCTCCCTCCTCTCTTTCATACTTCTTTTTCAGCATTTTTTTTTTATTTAATCTTTCTTTCCTCGTGTTCTGGGAGAGTCCCTGGAAGCTGTCCTCTTGGACCTTCTGTTTCTTCTTCAGCTAAAGGTAAAATATGCAGACTTCAGCCTCTGTTCTCCCTGGTCTCTCTGATCTCTTAGGATGTCAGTGGTCATGGCCAAGTCCTGATCATTTATCACTGCTACTGTTATAATTTCCTTGACTGACAGTCTATATATCTGGGGGCTGAATTTTGCAAGACCTTGACACACACTCATCAACTCCCTTAGGCTGGGTGTGTTTTGCTTTTTGTTTGTGGTGGTGTTTCCCAGCTGATTAATAAATATGACTGCTTCAAACTAAACAGTGAGGCACTTTCTCTGGTCCGTTCCCAGTCATACAGTCCTGGCTCCCATGTTTCTCCAGACACATTGTTAATACCATGTTCTTATCTCTGTTAGAGCTCCTAAGACTGTCGGTCTTGGATCAGTGCTCAGATCCAGCCTGTGTCTCATCTGCAGTACTGACCTGCTTTGCTTTTCCTGATGGGAAACATTGCCTTGTTCTTAACCCTGTGTAGTATTTCTGCACAAACTGTGTGCATTTGGGAGGAGATTTTGTAGGTTTATTCAAGTGAATTGTGGTCTGTTGGCTTTACAGGATGAGTGTGCAGCCTTACAGAAGAGCTCAACCCAGTTTAGAGAACAGTCTCTGATGTAGAAATAGTTACTAACAGGAATGCGATAAAATATTTTTTCAAAGCTAGTGCAAAAGAGGTTGAACTATTTTGCTCTTTTGGTCAGCTTTGCCCATTAAGTGCTTGCTGTTGTAGCAACATCTGACTGTGCTTATTGAATCCTGATTTCTTCCTTTGCTGGAGAAGTCACTATACATTGCCTGGCTCGATTTACTTCACTAGTTTATCACTTTGTGATACAAATGTGAAACACAATCAGTAAAAAGTGTAGTTAAATTTGTTTTATGTAATGCCAAATGAATAAATGCCTGGGTTTGTGGCTATTTGTAAAGTTTTCTGCATATAGGTGATCTGCTTGTACTGGGCATCCAGCTCTTTTCTGTTCAGCAGTTCTGAGATGGGAGGAGAGTGAGGAATTGTCTTACAGTGCTTCAGCACTTGGTGGCTTCCTAATTAGATCACCCCAATAGAGTCAGCAGCTCTAAGTAGCTCTCTGTCAGCTGGATGAAGTTCTGAGCCCACAGTTAGCTGAACAAACACCTCTCTCTGCAGAAACTACAGGCCCTTCCCCAGCAGACAGCGGTTGTGCTTGGGTGCAGTGAGTCAAAGGAACTAAAGCAAAGGAGAACAATGTGTTCAACAAAAAGCAGCAGTAATCCCAAGTCTGCCTGCCTTGTGTGGAGCTTTCATAGCCCACAGTTGTTCTTGCAAAGCTTTTGCTCTCTTTGCCTCCTCCTTCTGTGGCTGGAATGTCAGCCCACTCAGAGGCAGGCTTGGGCTGTTTTGACAAAGAGCTTTTTATTTAATTGTTAGTATTCAGAAATTGTCTTTGGTTGTTAGATACCTTCTTTAAAAACTGTTTTTTACCTAGGTGTTTAGAGGAGATGGGAGTGAAGTCACCTTAGCATCGCTTTTTGCATGCAGAGGAACTCAGTGCAGTTGTGTGTTTTAGTTACATCCCTGTATAGTCTGACACCATCTGGTGAGCTCTGAGGAGAGGTGAGCATTATAGTGCCATATTTGCAGTGTTTTGGAACCGGGGGGAAAATAAATACTTAAACATTCAGTTGGTGCCAGGTAACTGTCCTGAATTTCCCACACGTGAGCCAATCCTGCTGCTCCTTTCAGCAGATCTGTGTGTCCCTCTCTTGCAGACCTCCGTTACGGGGAGCAGCATCTCTCCCAGTAACACCTACCATCTTCCAGCACTTCTGCTGATGTTTGGTCATCGTAATTCAGAAAGAGTCTAATACAAGCCCAATGAACTCCCTAGATTAGGCCCTAGTCATTTCAAGACAGATGGGCACAAATCAGACATCACAGGGTTAGGGACCATGTAATTGTCTAGCTAAATGTTTAATGGTACAAAATATTAAAAACTGGCTCTCCCATAGGCAGTAAAATGCGAGGAGTAGAAAACTACCAAGTGATGTTTAATTGTAATGTGTGTGACTTCAGGATGTGAAGAGCAAACACTTTGGGGATTATGTAGTGAGATAAAGCTCCATAATAAGTACGGCTTCTGTTCCAAATCTGGGAATGAATCCCTTCATGGCTTTCCACTTGGACGTGGGTCCTTTTTATTTAGAGAATACAAAATCTTCTGCCTGTGATGTCAGCAGTTCCCTAGGAACCTCTAGAAACTTGAAATAAGGGATCACAAGACCATGTCCTTCTCCACAACTGTATTGAGTTCAGCTTCCCTTCCTCAGCAAGGTCTATCCTGTGAGCACAGAGCACGTTGTGTTTAACTCTTGTCTCCAAAGCTAAAGCCCATGTAGTCACAGCTGGGCAGCTTCTGGCAGGCATCGGCCTCGAGTAGCGGGATCATCTCTGTCTTCCCTCTTTCCTGTTGGTTAATGAAAATCTGCATTTCCTCCTGAGGTGCCTGTTCCTGCTGAAGTGTTATGTTGAGTTCAACCGTCCAGGTCAGCTAGTTTCCTTTCATGCTGTCAAAGTGGAGGAATGAACTGCCTGGGAATGAATACTCCCAGATAATATTAAATAAATACAATGAAATATATAATCCAAAGTATTTTCTTTTTATCATCTTACAAATGAATAACATAAACACTCATGCCTCCACTTCTTTGCTTTTCTATTAAATTGTCCCTCTGGCTGTTGAGAGCGTGGTGATACTTGGCAAAAAAAAAGAGCAATCTGGAGAAGTCTTCCTCTTAAAAGGCTCCCTCAGCTCCACAGACTCGGGATTAAAACTTCCAGTTAGTAACAAGTTCAAAAATAAATCACATCATGTAAATATATAAAATGCAGTATTAGGATAAAAGTTTGCATCTACGCAGTAAGTGTGGTATGAGGCTACACATGCCCTTTTCTGAGTAGATACCTCTTGTGATTGCACTTCTTCCTGCTCATTTTAAAAGGTCTAATATTTCAACCTCTTCAATATCTTTAACATTTCAAAAAGTTGCCGTGAGTGCCGGTTCCTCTTAGGAGGAATCTGAAACCATCTCAAGTGTTTCTAGCCTGACGTGTGATGGCAAGGAAACTTTGAGGGCGTTCCTGGGAGGCTGGCACGTGGTGGTGGAAGGTTGACTCCACGCCACTGAGAGCCTGTGGTGCACAATGCAATTGGTGTCGTTAGACCTAATGAAGTTCACTTTGATATCAACTTAGAAGTTTGTTTTCCTGTGGGGACACTTGGGTTTAGGCTGCTGAACTGGAACCATATTATTTTTTCCATGAGAGCTGTTGGAGATATTCTTCTTAATGTATGTCAAGTGTTCAGTGGCTGGAGGAGCTGTGACTCTCACCTGGCTTCCCCTGCCTTCTTGGGTGTTGCCGGGTGGTTTGTACTCTGGGTTGCCTGTTTCCATTAGGAACTGGGGAGAGGTTTAAAAAGATGACTGGATGTATTTAACTACAGCTAATCAAGGGACAAAAAAGCACACAGGAAATGTTCTGGATTTTTTTTTTTTTAATTGGAAGCTATGTTTATAAATGACTGCAGAGCCACAGCAGGTGTGGTGACCATAAAGCTAGACTGTGGAACGGAGAAACAAAACGACAAAATATTTCAGGTGTTTACACAGCCTGCTGCTGGTTACTCTGTGAGAGTTTTACAACGTGTCTGTATGCCTCATTTACTTAAGTAGGATGGAGGCACTTGGGCACTGCAAGATTCTGCCAGTCACCAATCTGTATCTTAGAACTTGAAAACTTAAAAATATCCAGCACTGCCTAATTTCCTTAATTACTGCCTCATGCAGAGAGTCACAGAATCTAAAATTCCTAATTCATTTCCTTGTAATGCTAAATAAAGTTTCCTTCCACGTAGAAATGAAGATTTTGAGAAATCAAAACATCACTTAATCAATGGCCTGGAATTTGTCAGAAGTCTCTGGGCTTCGTACCTTCCTGCTCAATGCAGTGAGGTCTGATTGTACCCTCCTGCTGTGGTGACCTTGGAGAACCTCAGAGAGGTATCTTCTGGATACCAAAAGTGCATTAAAGTATTATGTGATAACTGTTCTTCAGCAGGTTGTACAGAGGCTTAAACAGTCAATCAGAGATCAAGCTTTCTAGCAATATGAGCCGTTAGAGCTAACTCTACATGTAGTAGCTCTTGATTAAAGAAGTTTTGAGCCACAGAATTAAAGTTCACATGAAACTGTTCACATAGGATTGCAGCCCATCTTCATCATGTTCCTAACAACAAATGAAGTGATGCTGACAGAGAAATGTCATGTGAGGTAATTCTTACCCCAAACTAAATATTCACTTCCCTATTCTGACTGTTCTGAAGTATCACCTTCCAAAAATGCTTCTGAAATGTGAGAAGTGGTGAGGTGAGGTGGGGTGGGACACAGGGGTGATGCCCCCTCTCCCCAGGGATGGCCAGCAGCCTTGCATGGGGTTCCCCACCGAGGGGTGCAGTGACTGTCCCTTGCTATCACCATTACAGCTCTACTCCCTTCCACACAGCTTAAAAATAATCCTAAATGAATTTCATTCTGTCATTCCCATGCACCCACTACTTTTCATTACTAAAAATCTGAGAGGTTAAAAAGCCTCCTTTCAAAAGAGGAAAGTGGGCTGTGCTGGCAATACCTGGGCTGTGGGTGCTGGGGGGGTGTCAGTGTAACCTCTGCAGATCCAGCAGGGTCAGGAACTTGTCTGTCACCCGTCTGGCCAGGAGGCCAGCCAGGGTTTCCTCACACAGCACATTTTGGGACATTATTATAGTTATCGATACATGCTCTAAAGTGGTCTTCGTGTACAATAGTAAGAAGAAAAACTGGAGAAATGTTCTCATGTCTAAGAAATGCTACCTCTACCGAATGGTTTGAGATTTATTGGGCAGATTTGCATGCAAGAGGGTTTTTAGCCTTCTCATCTTTCAAATTCAGAAGAACAGAACATGCCTTTCCAAGGTTTGTAGGGAGTGGTACTTGGTAATTGCTGCCTTTGTTCCAAAGAATTTGACCAAACTGAATAATAATGCTGTTTCACCCTTCAAAGAGGTACTTAAATTTTAAACCTACTGTATCACCTGAAGGATTTAAAGTACACCCGTTTTAACTTCTCATGCAGATCTGTATAGGAGGAGACAAGCCCTGTTATTGCTTCAAATTTTACTTATGGTTTACTTGAGTCCTGAGTGGATCTAGGTCAGCAACAGACCAAACAGATTCTTGGGCTGTTATGAAGCCATTTTTTTAATGCTAAGACAAAATATCCAGGATGGGTCAGAGAAAGATTTAAATTTTATTAGAAAAAATCTCTTCTGTGGAGCAGGGGCAGCCAGCTGCGGAGAATGAATTAGTCATGGTAGCTGGGTAACATCTCTAACTGTGGCATGCTATAATCTGTGGACACATCTATATGCAAATAAGAAAGCCATTAAACAGGCAGTTTACAAGGCTCACACATGTCACACGGGCAGCCATCTGTGTCAGAGCTACAGCCCTGTCCCTTAATCTGGAGGACAGCCAGCTCGATCCTGTACTGGCAGGTGCCTGCAAAGGTAGAAGAGATGTGCTGGAGCAGGCCTGGTACCTGCTGGAAATGGTGTCAGACATCCCACCACACATGGCCAAATCTCAGCATGAAAACCTGCTGCAGTTCTTTACTGCTCAGCTCCTTGAGTAAATGTTTCTTCTTTGTACTGATCTAGTAAGCTTTTTTTACATCATCTAGAACCATGAGCTGGTTTGGGTGGGAAGGGACCCTTCAAGGCCATCTAGTCCCACCCCCCTGCAGGGAGCAGAGACATCTGCAACTAGAGCAGGTTGCTCAGAGCCCCGGCCAACCTCACCTGGAATGGTTCCAGGGATGGGGCAGCGACCACCTCTCTGGGAAACCTGGGACAGGTTTGCCACCCTCAGCTTAACACACATTAGGCATTATCACTTGGCCATCATCTTTGTGCACCTTGATGTACTTTCCAATTGACTGTTTTCTCTGCACACCTTTTCTCTGCAAAACTTTTAGCAGCACCTTCCTGCTCAGCTCATGCCAGGCAGTTTAAACGCCGAGTCCAGAGGGGTGCTGGGTTGTGGGGTGTGATCCATCCCACCCCACAAGCCTCGCGTGCCGCCGCTGCCCAACTGCTTGTGGCACTCCCAAGTTCCTTGGTGCTATTGTTCAGCTACAGTAATTACTCATATTGTGTTAGTTTTTCGTTTTACTTAGCCAATAAATGGCTAATTATTTACTACAGTGTTCCCTGCTGTGAACACCCTGTAAGTGCTGCTGTTTCAGAACAAACTTAAACCTTTCCCTTTACACGCTTTTCTCTTGTAACAAAACCACAGACGTGTGCAAGATAAATTCTTCTGGTCCTGGATGTACAGCGAGAAAAGAGATTATGGGTTAATATTGTTTGATCTGTCTGTAATCCGTCTCTTTGAATTTATGTCTGCTTTTATTAGGTGCTCCAAAATGATATTGAAGTGTATGGTTATAGGGCAAGAGAAAAGAAAATCAATGGCACACTGGAATCAAGTTATTTCTCCTCTACCATCACCACCAGGAGTTCATGGTCAGCGTTATGTATTCCAGGAGAGACTGGTCCCGTTTCAGAGCTGTTTCCCTGAAAAGCCCCAAAACCCCAGTGTCTTCCTCCTCGGCATGATGTGCTTTCTCTCACCTATTTCGTTTGTCTGTGCCATCTCCCGATTAGTTGTACACGGTTGATTTTATTATTCTGTAGCCTGAAATGGAGAGTGAATTATTTATTTATTTGGGATCACACTTAGAACATCTTAAGTGAAAGTTTAGCAACTGAAGCGCAACATCTTGCAGGAGAAAAGGCAATTTGAAGTTTATGGGCTTTGTTTCTGTTGAGGAGTTTGAAATATTTTTACAGGGATAAAAGCTTTCAAAAGTTGTTTGAGCAGCTGTCAATAACTTCCAGAACCACAGAATCACTCAGGTTGGAAAAGACCTCTAAGATCATCAAGCCAAACTGTCAGCCCAACACTTCCATGACCACTAAACCACATCCTGAAGTACCACGTTGTCCTGGTTCCGTGTAAAAAGGGGTTCAGGGCAGGACCCACACGGAACAGAACTATGTACTCGCCTCTCCCCCCCCGAGAGAGAGAGAGAGACACTTTGGAAAAAAAAAATGAAGTATATTGTTTAACAAGGAACAGAAAACGAAAAAAGGAGTTAAGGATAATAATATATACAAAGATTAGGGGAAAATACAAAAAAATGAATGTACAAAACCCTCAGAAATGGTTCCAAGGTCCCACGGAGTGAAAGGACAACTTCCCTCTCTGAGCTGCAGAGCAGGAGTGCAATTAGAACCCACTCCCTGCCTCTTATCAGAGTGTGTGTGGGAAGGGGAGGGAATACAATGGTTTCGCCCCCACCTGGGGTCCTCCCAGTTGCTGGAAGGTCATGCCCCCATTCCAAGCCTCAAACCACAACACACGTCTACACGTTTATTGTACCACTCCAGAGATGGTGATTCCACCACCTCCCCGGGCAGCCTGTCCCAATAACTCACCACTCTTGCAGGAAAGAAATTCCTCCTCATATCCAATTGACATCTCCCCTGGTGCAACTTCAGCCCATTGCCTCTCATCATATCACTGGTTACTTGGGTGAAGAGACCAACCCTCATCTTACTCCAGCCTCCTTTCAAGGAGCTGCAGGCAGCAATAAGGTCTCCCCTCAGCCTTCTCTTCTCCAGACTAAATAACCCCAGGTCCTTCAGCTGCTTCTCATGAGACGAATTCCCCAGAGCCCTCTCCAGCTTCATTGTCTTTCTCTGGACCCACTCCAGACCCTCAGTGTCCTGCTTATACAGCAGCAGCTGAAGTTCCAGCTTCGGGGTCCTGCTTTAATTAGGCTCAGGGACTTAAACATGCAGTTTTCCTTCACTTTATATAGTCTGTATTAGTTTGCCTGTCTTGATGAACAGCATTTGAGTTTTTCATTTACAAATTACTAGGGCATGGCACGTCGAGTTGCTGGAATAATTGTGGCTTTCAGAAGAAAAGAATAAATGAAAAGAAAATGGCTTTTTAAGGCTGTTATTGTGCAAAGCCTGTGGGAAGCAACCTTGCTATTGGAGTCCTTTTTGATGCCTCTGTTATATAAACACTCGCTGTTCTTTAATTTGCTGGGAGCTGAATGATCTGACTTGTAAAAGCTCACTGACAGTGTCAACACTCAGTCATACAGTTTGATTCTAGATCAATGTTCTTTAGGCCACAAAGTTCTTTTTTTTAAATGACATAGTCCTATATATATATAATTTTTTTTTTTTTTTTTTCCCCCTGTCCAGCTTTACACGTGAGGAAGTGATGAAGCCTTTGGGCACTTGGCCGCCAATTAAAGCATGGTCTGTCTTAAATTCTTTCTCGTTAACTGTGAGTTAAGTTCATCAAGATGTGAAATTCGGCAAGTAACAGCAGTTTCTTGTTGAAAAGGCTTCTGGTGCCATAGTGGTCAGCCTCTGTGAGACAAGATCGGTGTTATTAGTGCTGCCCAGCACGTGTTGAAACCTTCTCTCCAACTTCATCATCAGTAATTGCTCTGATCGATAGGCAATTATTGCAAGCAAAAGAAGTTCCTGATTAACTTCATGAATCAAATAGGTGTCCAGGTTTATTTCTAGCTCATTCAAATGTTTATCCCAAGGATTTTTACTCTATCTTGTACTAAACCAATTATTTTGTTTTAGTTTATACAACTACAAAATGATATGTTCTGCATACAGACTATGTATTTACCTGGCTCATTTTTGCTGAAGTCTTAAAAAAATTTGTTTGGCATGCTGCTTTATGAGCAGACTGAAATGCAAGACCATTTTGAATGTCCTGTTTGAAATGTCTAAAGCCCAAGAACATAGTGGCAATAGATTTCAAAGATTTTTTATTAATTTTATTTTTTACTTCAAATGAAGTTGGGAATGCTTTGTGTCTTCACAAAAGAAGCTGTACTGTCCCACACTGGTGATCTGCAAAACACAGATACCACAAAGGCATCAAACTTCAGGCTCAGGTCACGTACCGGAGGTGTCACAGGGGACTGATAAAGTCCGGAGGTGACAGGAGGGTTGTGCCTCCTGGCTGGCACCGTTAGGGAAGACTGGTCTGAGTGTATCTGCTGGCTTCGAGAGGCTGGGGGATGCAGGCTGGGATGCAGGAGTCCCAGTACAGCGTGACCTGGGCTGATGGAAGCAGCTGCTCCCGCCTTCTCCTCTCACAGCTCCTCCTCTTCCTCCATAATGTGTGTCTCAGCTGGCAGCTCAGCTCCCCATCCCCGATGGACACACTGACGACAGGAAATTATCCTGTTCCCTGGTCATTTCGGGTGTAGTAATTGGCAGGTATAAAGAGATCTGTGAGTTATGAATGGGAAACACCTCCTTGGTATTCTTGTGAATATGGATGTGTGAAGTATTGTATCAAGGAAAGCAATTTATCCTGAAAAATGGAGCACTGGCAACAGTACTATTAAGAGAAAATGATACAGGGTTCCCCTTTCTGAGTCAAAGAGCCCCGAGCAATATCGCGTGCCCAAATTGCAGACCGTGCCGTCTAGATTTTAAGAGGCACTTCAATATTCCTAAACTGAGGAATTATTCATGACATAATGTACATCTGAACTATTTTTAGAACGTGCAGACTAGAGACTATTCATTTTACATTTACTTGAGGATTTAGACTCTATTTCATACTGTGTAGCACGGAGTGAGTTCTCTCTTAAAACATCTACTCAGAGGAGGGAAGTATAAACTACTCTGCCTTGCTGCTGTCTTCAAGCCATACACGTATCTTGTAGTTATGGAGGGGCTGCCTTAGTCTACTTAATTAATTTTCTGCTTATTCTAGGAGAGAAAGACATAACCTCAGTAAAGGAATGAAAGAATACAAGCTCCACAGAGGTGTGTGGAGCTTTGCACAAACATCAAGCCTGTTTTTATATGAGCCTTTAAATGGCACTGAGGAGAAACCCAAGCAAAGCCTAGAAAATATTCAGAGGAGAAGATTTGGTGGAAAAAAATACTCTGAAGCACTTATTTAGTGTGAAGTAGCTGCAGAGAAATCACTTGAGTGTTTACTCCGTACTTTGCTATTAATATTTATCTTGGAGGAGCTGAGAAGGCAGAAAGGGAAAGTACTTTGGTATCGGTCCATTAGCCTGGAGGTGAGACACAGGAATACCTGAAAGCATTTGCTGACCGTGCAAGATCTATCTCTTTCAATGATAGAAATATATTTCTATTTTTGTGCTCTTGAGGGCAGCATTGGTGTTAATGGCTTCACTGCAGTAAACGCTGCGACATGGCTTCTGCTCAGCCTAATGACCGTTCATATCTGGGTCTTGGAAGGGTAGGGGCTGAGGGATTAAATATCTGGCAACCTTCTTTCCAGCACCAAATGCACAGCCAGATTTTTGTCTGAGAACTAACCTTGCTGTAGGGTTACAAACTCAACCCTGCACCGAGTTTGTAGAAGAATTTGGCTCTTGCAATAGCTTACAGTTGATTGCCAAAGTGTCTGTTCTCGACAAACGTCACAGTTAATTTGCAGCTAAAGCTGTTTCTGTGAAGATCATTTGTGTGGATATATAGAGTAAACTTTCCTCATACACGCTGACCAGAACTGGGTGCTGGATTAAAGGAGAAATTCTACTTCAATTCACAAGCTCCAGCGTCCTGGCAGCAATTTCAAATAGGGTCCAGCAGTTACCTTGAAGTGAAGTGGGTGCCCTGCTTTATGGTCTTTTGGGGCAAACTATTTCCAGTTCCTATTTTCAGTGGAGGTCTGTCACAAAGTTCCTTGCAGGTCATAAATATAAAATAGACCTCACACTCGGAACCGAGCTGCAAGGCTTTGGTGAAGACCAAAATATGGTATAGTATTAACAGTGCTTTCAGGAGGTGTACCCATAAAACAGAGTTATGAATAACTGTCCCTTATCTTTCATCCATGTTTTGCAGGAGAATATGTCTTGTCAAGTTGACTATGATGGATGAGATTTACTGAGCTGTACTGAATATACTAATATGTAAGAAGCTAAACAGTTGTGTTCCTAAGAGGGAGCAGCTAGAAAGCCACAGACAGCAGAGCATGACCAAAACTTAAAATTCACAAGAGTGTCTTAAAAATCTCCAGACTTCACTGAAATGGTTATATCTTCTTCTTTGGACTGTTAAATTATTATTCTAGTTTCCCCATTCATTCTTTGTGTGTGGCTGCTGAGAGACCGGCTATCATATACCCATATATATATAAAAAAGTTGATTTTAGACCTTCGGTAGTAGAAATACCAAGATTGATATCATGGGCTGCCTGGATATGTGGAACTCTGCTCTAATGCATGGATTTTACATTAGTCTAAGATCACTTTTGCCTTGAACCATTCTGTCTTCTTTCCGTCTTACACCCCTGTCACGGTGAGGGAGGGCAGCACTTACTCCCCCTGTTTACTCAGCAAGGGAAGAGGAAGATCTGCTCTGAGTTTTTCTCTCTCCTGGTGCTCTCCTTTCCTCTCCTCTCTTGTGCAGATGCTTCCCTGCATCCCTTGCCTGCCTCAGCATTTCTCCTGGCTTCTGAAAGTGGAAGGGGAGCGTCCCTTTATTGATACTGTTCATGTCACTTTGCAGTCTAACATTCAGCGGAGCAGTGATGACAGTTTATATTCAGCAAAAATCTGCCCTTGGGTAGTATTAATAGTTTAATTTTATATTCCTATTAATCAGGCTGACAGCTTCCTCCTGGAAGGCCAACTTCCCACTGGAATGGGAGCTGCTGATCAACATGCTTCAGGTAGGAAGGTAGGAGTAAAGTGTTGAAGTCCTGAAGTTTATAAAATGTGGCATAAAGTAGTGACGCTGGGGTTTTTTTTTGCTCTTGGCAAATCATCAGCCCTGCTGTCAGCAGTTACGGTGGTACTGTCACTGAAACCTCCTCGCTCGTGCCATAGTGACTAAGGGAGGCCAGCTTGGACCAGGTCTTGCTGCTGCTGAAATACTTCTCTCAAGGCAGAAACACTGGAAGCCTACAGCTGGTATGGGGAGGGAAGAAATGGGGAGCTTGGCTGGAGCCCGGAGTTCTGCGGGAATCTGCAAATCCTGTTTTGGAGCAAGCGTCATGTCAGCACTATTTCCCCCAAACCTGTAGTCTTCTTGGCACCTATTGTTGGCATTCAGACTGTTCAAAGAGCATTTTTTTTGAGTTGTTCAGCCTCTGTGCACACATATTTCATGCCTTACAAGTTCCTGTACCACTTGTCCTGGTTGCAGAAGAGCTGCATTGTGTTACAGGACATAACATGGCTCATTTTTCTTTGTATCGTTTTTCCAGGCAGGGACTTGTTTGTGCAGTGGGTGTTTGGTTTGGTAGGTTTCTGTTAAATGGACACTTCAGAAGTGCTGCTTTGTCTCGTATATAAGAGTATGTGGATGAAAGCAACACACCTTGGGGGTGAGTTGTGTGATACTTTTCAATTTTGGGGTGGGTTTTGATTGTAAAAGCTGATCAGGGACAATTGAAGGCATGTCTCTGCACAGTTAACCTTTATCCATTTATCTAGCATTGCTTTTTTGTTGCTTTTTGACTAAATACTTGGTCATGTTTTCCATCCTGAGGCTTGAGGTGGTAGACCCATATCAATAATTAGTGTAAAGCTAATGACCAAGATCATGAAGCTGATTTATTTTGTATGCCTATCTTGAATACTGGGCTAATAAAAACCCAGTGTCAGACTTGCACTGATAAAGAATTCATTAAAACATACTGTATTAATAATGTGGATTTCCTGTGGATGGGATTTTGTATACACAAGGTTTGTCATTTTTTACATTTGGTGCACTGACTGCTGCAGCTGTACTTAAACCCCTTATTTTCTTTTTGCAGTAATAATGTGGCATGGCCTCTGTAATGTACTTGTGTAGATTAAAGCATATCAGTACATAACGTTTCTCTTGGTTCCATCAAAGACAGGTACAGACATAAATATTGATAGTACCCACCTCATTGCAACAAAAGAGACAAATACAGCAAAAAAAATTGTCCTTCTCCGTGTGATTCTGGCAACATTTAAGAATGAATGTTATCTTGGGATAACAAATCATCTTCTCTGCGCCGTTTCCAGGTTTCAGATTTGCATCAGGCAGAACATCAAGTCCCCAAAACCCACAACAACCCCCACCCCCAACTTACTGAAAGAAAATCATCTCGTTTTCAGTACTCCTGTTGTGTCAAAAACAACACAGGAAGCTGTCTGGGGTTCTAAAAACAAGGCAAGAAGAGCATCTTGTCTCCTCCAGCTTTGCGGGAAACAGCTTTGCATCAGTTATCTTCTTTTCTTGGATCTGACTTTTCAGTTTAACAAGATGACAGCTTTTGAGAGCTAAATTTTGTTGCAGTGCAAGTAAAGCAAGAACTTGTGTAGTACTTGCCGAGTACTATAGGCTGAATATTTTATTTAGATGTATGCTATTGTATATATTATAGCATATCTTGTTTATATTGTTGTAATGTAATCTACAATATTCATGGTACTGCCTTAAATAGCTGGTCCTGAATGCAGTGCAAGTGGTACAAGCAACTTTTAGGAAATTTTTGATAGAATTAATGTATGTCAGGGTTCCTCAGAGCATCCTCCCTTTGCTGGTACCAACGGGTGATGTTCCACCATCAGAAGGATCTGTAAACAGGTCACTTCTGAGCCTTGTTAGACAGGAACCTCCCTGCAGCCATCACCCAATGCTGCCATCCATGCTCTTGCACGGAGAGGTGGAGAAATCCCGCACTTGGGGCAGGAAAGTCCCGAAGCAGCAGCTTCACTTGTGCTTTAGTGGGAGTTATAAGACAAGAGCAAATGGCCTCAAGTGGCACCAGGGGAGGTTTAGGTTGCACATGAGGAGCAGTTTCTTCCCCAACAGGTCTGTTAAGGCCTGTGCCAGGCTGCCCAGGGCAGTGGTGGAGTCCCCACCCCTGAAGGGGTTTCCAGGCCCTGGAGATGTGGTGCTGAGGGACATGGGTTAGTGGGGACCTGGCAGTGCTGGGAGAACAGTTGAACTTGATGATCCTAATGGCCCCTTCCAACTAAGACAATTCTGTGGTTCTCTGACTTCACCTACCTGCTCGCTGCCAGCGTGGCTGTCCTGCCTCTTCTTCACAGGCAGGAGGAGACTGGACAGCAGTGAACATGGAAGAAGGTTTCTACCACCACCCTGCCTCACTGCCATGATGTTGCCTTTAAGGAACAGTTCAGGCTCTCCCTCCAAGACATTTCTTTTTAACTTTCAAAGCAGAGTCGTTATCACAGTTCTGGAGGAAAAAAAAAAAAAAAAAAATGGCCTTCAGAAGGCCAGTTCCCAATTTTACCTGTTACTCTGATGTGTAAATGGATTTCATCGTAGCTAACAAAGGGTGACAGTGTGGCCGGGAGGCAACTGGAGGTTCTTCAGCATGAAGGGTTTCTGAAGTGGAAACAAATCTTGCCAATTTTTAAAAATAATTCTGCATGTTAGCAGCAGCTGAAGTAATAGTTACGTGGTTGAGTCTTCGCCCTGCGTGGGCAGCACTTCACAGGAGTATCCACTGTGTAGCCTTTGGTCTCCGTTTATGGTTGATTCACATTTAGAAATATCACTTCTACGTTCAAAGTCCTCAATTCTGTATTGATACATGGTGTTGCATCCACATCTGAAGGAAAAATTACATCTGAAATTCAAATCTTAACCCTATTAGAGCATCTTTCAGTGCTGTGCTAAGGTTTTTGTTGTGTTTCTGAAATACATTTATTAAATATGTATGCTGTTTTAAATTTAGGGAGAAAAACCTGACATGCGAGCCAAACGTCAGCAGCAATTTGGCCACTTTAGCTTTTGGCAAGAATGAGTCCCCGGATGATTAATGATTTTTGGGTGTTGTACAGTATCTGCTCAATAAACTGTGCAGCTGTGGAGAGATAGATGCACACAGAAGTACAGTGAGTGCAGGAAAAAGCCATTTAATCTACTATTCTGCTTTAAATGTTTTAAGGATTTTTATAAAAGCACATGCTCAAGCAGTGTTAGAAGAACATTCTTGAGCCTGTAATCCCCTAAATTCAAAAATGCTGGAGTTAAGTTTCCAAGCCCAGTGGTGTGTGCCACACTCCCCGCCCCCCTCAGTTTCTTTGCTATTAGCTGTAGCTTTTCATTTCATTTATATCTATTTTTTTTTCCTTTTTCTTGCCAGTGTCAGTTTAAGGTAAAATGCGATGCTAATTTCGCATTAAGAGCAGGGAAAAATAATATCATCTGATGAGATTAAAATGCATGGTTGTGGTTTCCTCTTCAGCTCCGTAGGCCTGAAGGAGCCTTTAAAGTTGCCGCTGTGTTGAAGGCAGGAGGGAGGACGGCTGAGGGCAGCGATGGGGCAGGGCTGTGTCCCCCTTGCCCTTCTCCCCGTCGAGAGGAGGTCTCCAAGTTAGAGGTTTTCCCTTCACAAATCACAATAAATTCCCTGTTTTGCCCAGGGTTCAGCCTTTAGGTACTTTAGAGAAAGACCTTTGCCTATAGTAAGGAATACCATGTGCTAAGCGGTTTGTATTTTAATTTCCATAATTCTAGTGATTTAATTTCTGTTCCCTCTGGTACCTAGAACTAGTTCTGGGCTAGATGTAAACAACAGTTACACCGCTGTTGTTTCCCTTTTATAATCACCTATATTTAATGAAGTGGAGAATAAGTAACAAGTAGCAACTGTTTGTAGATCAGCCTGCTGGAAGCAGGAGAAGGTGTAATTGCGTTTTAGTCCATTAGTGTCATCATTCGTGTGATTAGCCAGGAGCTGGTTGGAGATGTTCGTAACGTGACCAGAATCGATACCTGCAGCATCCTCCCCAAACGTGGAGCTCTGCTGCTCTGAGGAGCCTCCTTAAGGCTCAGCCTCAGCTTTGCCTTTCTCAAGATTGTAATCTTATAACTCAGAACCTGGTATCCAGGAATTCAGAATTAAAAGGCTATTTCATTTAAGCAAGTCTGGACTTCTGATAAATCCAGAACCTTTTTTCTGCACTCAGTTCATTAAATTTTAACTTGAACAGTCTTCTTCTAGAAGGGCTTTGGGCAGGATTTTCCCTTTGCTGGGATAAATGGCATTTCTCTGTAGATGCTGTGGGTTGTGTTATATTGAAGAACAATATAGCATGAGTTCTGAAACTGCTGAATATCACCGTATTTGTTGGATTAATCTCTGAACTTTCTGGGCTTAAAAATACCTTGAAACATCAGACCATGAAGCAGACAGCTTTTTGTTTGTTTGTTTTATAGCCACAGTTGAGCTGTAATTTACTTCATTTGTCATCTTCTGTAATTATTTTTCCAACGCTACATCAACTGCAGAGACAATACCTGAATTTTTAACAAGCTCTGAAAAGCTGTTCTTGAGGAAAATAACAATTTAGATGTGTGGAGATAGTTGCTTGCATTCATTTATTTTTAAACAGAAGTATCTTTTCCTTTCTTATTTTCATCCTTTATTATTAATATTGTTGTGGATTTTCCCAAAACACTGCCATGGTGGGTGCGAGTTCTGCAGACAGCCGTTCACTTGGGGAGCAATTTCTTTCCATTAACCTAAATTAGCTAAAATGTTTTAAAATAACAAGGAAGGCATTTAAGCTGCTAACCCGAGCTGAAAGCTGCATTGCCCCCCCATCATGTGTGTTATAACTGAAATGAAAAACAAACCTTTTTTTCCAGTGCAAGAAACCATAAGTTAATTAAGAGCCTGCTCAGTGATAAAACAACAGGAGGACTTTTGTCTCAAGTGTTGACCCTTACTAGTAGTTTTCTGATGGGTTATTTGATAATTTCCTACTCATCTTGCCATGGCTGCACAGGTTACAGTTTTATACTCTTGAATTCCCTGAAGCTTTTTGTTGTAAATTTGGGAAGCAGCCTCTATATGAGACCTCATAACTGCTTTTGATTTTGTTTGTTCTGTCCCTTTGGTTGCAGACTCGATGGCTTTTATACAACCGTAAACTTAAGAAAAGATGGTGTTTCCATCAGGTATCTTGCTCTAGTGTGAACCTTCTAAAAATCTAAGAGGGGTCACACGTGCCCTTGTTTGAAGGAGGCTTAAAAGCTTCACATCCACCTTCAGCATTGCAGCTGATCCCCGTTGTCCTCCACCAAGATCTCCAGACCTGCACGTCCCCAGAGGCAGCTGCAGGAGCCCAGGGTTTGGTGCAAGCCAGTGAGATCTTTCCTCTCTGGTTTCTAGCCCCTTTCTCTCCTGCTGGGTTTGAAGGCCCTGCCATGCAGAGTTCTGCCTGGAGGACTGTGCTCTTCTTGTTACTGAACATAATCTGGCTGTTCCTTAACATCTCCCAGCCCTGCTGCTGAGCCAGGTTGTTCTTACATCTCCTGCTTTCATTTCTGTTTGTTGGTTGTTCAAGTGCAGCAAGTTAACCGACTGTGCCTTTATCTGTTCTTCTGTGCAGTGACCTTCCTAACTGCACCAGATGACTTTTTCTTCACTCACTCATCAATCATTTCCTATTCTTCTCAGATTTTTTTTCTCTTCTGCTTCTTTTTTTTTTTTCCTAGCACAGTGCTTTATTTCCCAGTTGTCAGCAGTTATTTGAAGTATACCAATGTCACTACCCCTGAAATCCTTCCAGTTAGTGAGAGAACTGTTTCTTAACACCTGCTGATCTCCTCATACATATATCTCTCTATATAGTCTTAAGTTCTCTCATCTCTGGTTCTTTATTTAGGAGAAATGCAACAGTTCTTGTATTAACACTGGCCTCCTGAATGTTTGTTATATTTGAGCTTTGCTGTTTTTGTCGTTCATGAAGGAGAGGCAGTGGTTAGTAGAGACCAGCTTTGTGGATGCACTGTACTTGTAGAGAAACGTGTGTATTTTGTGCAGGTATGTATATTCTGGGCAGACTATAGCTGGGGTACCTTCTCTCTCCATGGAAGAAATAAGTGATATCTTGTTATGCTGCTCTCTGTAAAGAATTTTTTTCAATCTCACAGGACTAAGCTCACTTCCAGGCCCTCTGGGCAAAACCTATCTTTACATTTCCTTCCAAATTCTTGAGGTTGCACTGAAAAGAAAGAAAAGATGACTTGTATATACTGTTCAGTTAAGTTCATTTTCACAGAATCATGCAACCATAGAATGGATTTGGTTTCCTTTATATCCCTTTTATCTCTTGCTATATATTGGACTTTGTAAGTATGTAAGATATATTGCAGTTAAGAAATGTTGCAGTTTATTAAATGACACAACAAAACTCTGTATTCTGGGTGCACTCAATAAATCAGCATCTTGAAAAAATACCAGAGAGCAATGCAGGGTTTCAGTCCAGCCAAAACACATTTGGAGGCTTTCTTGAACAAACTTAACATGAGCAATGGTGACAAAAAGTTTCAAGCATTACAGATTTGCTGGTGGCTAGTTAGGGAAATAAGAAGACTCTTCCTGAAAGCTGGCAAGCCCTTCCCTAGTAACTATTATTATAAGAGAGAACTTTTCATTATGAGTTATTTGGATTTGGCAGCGAGGGAAACAAAGCTGGAAAGAATATTTCTCAGTGCTCACAGAGATGTGGTATGAGTAGCAATAGAGATAAAATGGGATGTATTAACACAGACCTTTCAGTGGTCCCATCTTAAGAAGAGGCAATGAAGAACTTATTCATAGCAAATGAAATAGCAGAATAAAGAGAAATAAAAATAAAGAATTACTATTTGCTGCTGCTGCCTTACAGAAAGAAAATGGGAAATGCTTTCAAAACTCTTCCAGAGAGAAATAAATGAGATGGGAGGTTTAAAGCAAACAACTGAACAAACTTGCTTGGCAGCCTGGGATGCTCTTTGTCAGAAAGTATCTTAAATTGTCAGGAAAGGCCAAGCTGAGTAGGAGAAGGGCAAGAGGAAGGAGGTGAAGTTTGTGAAACTAATTAATGTGTAGCATGTGAAGTTATTTTCCTTGAGTTATGCAGATTTGGAATTCACTCTTAGCACACTTTTTTTTTTTTTTTTTTTTTTTTTCCCATTTTTTGGCAGTCAATTTTACAACAATATTCAGATGTTTAAGATGAGAATCATGAGCCCATGGTGTCCCTCCTGGATGGCAGTGGGATTGACACTACTGATGGAGTAAGAGCCCAGGAGACTGCAGCGGGACTCTGAAAACCTACCAGAGGGTAGATTTGGGGCCAGGAATGGTTTTTCCCTCAGTCATAGGTTGAATGCTTTTCCAACCTTAATTCCAGCAGCTACCATGAAAACCACGTGTTCTGAACATCAGGTGCTGCTGTTTGTTCCAGGATACAAAAATTCCATTTTCAGGTACAAAATATACAACCATCCTGTCCACTTCCAAAAAAGTCTCTTAAGATAATGCTAAAAGGGATACATCAAAGAAGGACCTTGTCAAAAGTTTTCTCCCCATCTAACATAAACCTGCAGACAAAGCCCTGGATAGGATGTTGGTGCTATTAATCTTTTGTGTTGCTTCCTTGTTGACAGAGGAGCTGGAAATTCAGAGTGGTTTTTTTATCTATTTATAAAACATTTCCTGTTCCAGCAGGTTTAATAGGGTGGGGTTTATTTCAATTTATGAGTGATTGTTCAGGTAGACTGACAAGCTGCTTCCTTCAGCTCTACATCTACCTACTGCAGCCTGTGTACTTGCAGTTGTGGGAGAATTCATTAAATGATGCTAAAGATGTGAAAGAATTAATTACAAGATAATAAGTTATTACACTGTCCCCTGGAATGTGACACCTCCAGGAATCAGATGCTCCAAACACTTTATTTAGAAGATGTGTGTAAATTACTCCTCAAACTGTGTTTTTATTTGTTTATCCTGCTCTCTGCAAGACAATGAGATGGTTTCCTCCAGTCGTTGAGGTCTAGGAAGCTGTCAGATATTTTATTCTGCTCGGTAGCTGGCCTCCGACGACATGAATATTTTTAATCATGGCCACTGTATTTTTTTACCAGGAAACTTTTGTGCAGACAGTGACAATGATTTAATTTCATGTCCTTGGTTTTGTCTTTCTGGGAACTGACTGAGCTCTTTAATACCCCTGAATGAGGCAAACCAGCACTAAAGCTCAGAGCAGGGTTTATGGTGCAACACAGAATATGCCACATAGCCTTCAGGCTGGCCAAAATACTCTCTTTTAAAATCCAGGATAATTCTTTGAAGTATTTATTGTAGTCAGAAAAAGGCAGTGGGATCAGCAGAAAAGATATTTTATTTATGCCAGAGATACAAAGTTGAGGCTTTCTCTCATGGATGTGCAGCTGCTGCAACTTTTGCAGACATTTAAGCCTGAAAGTGGGGATTCTTTGATTACTTTTTTTCCTAGTTACCTGTTCCTCAGAAAAATCACTTTTCAGTTTCTTCCTTGGCTTGCTTGTTTGCTGCAGAGGAACAGGTCAGTGCTGCAAAGCAGCCATGGACTAAGAATATGAAATGATGTCTGCATATTAGCTCAGGATGCAACCGTGCACATTTCTGGCTGTTTGTTGAGTTTGTTTAGTCATTTGTTTAGTTTCCGCTGGCAGGCTCCGCGGGGACATTGGTGGTCTTGTTGCACCGGGGGGAGGAACCTCTTGTTCCTTCTCTCCATTTCCCAGAGTGCAGGAGCTGTAGAGGCAGAGCCAGAGCGGGGTTCACCTACGCTGGGTTTCCCCTGGGTCACCTGTGACTGTGAGAGTTGATCAAGAGATGCCAAAAAATATGAGAAGGTTCACCAAAGTTACAGAAATAATCAAGGGAAAGCTTTTTTTCTTCCCTTCTCAGTGGTTATAACATTTGGTATTTTATGAAGGATTCCAAATGCCCAACTTGACACGTTTTTGTGCTGGACACCTTTTATGAGAAGAGCCCCAGGACTGCTGGAGAGCCAAACCTTCAAGATTTGCCCTGAGTTCCCTGTCACATTTATACCTCCAGTCATTTTCTAGATGAATCCACAGATAAAGTTGCATGGCAATTACTTTATTTGGTCTCTTTGAAAGTTAAACTTAGTGTTCATCCTTTTAGAAAGCAACAATCTGCATGTTATTCTGGCAATATTTGGTGAGAGGATAACAGAGCACAGGTTTCCCTTGTCATTGATTTCATTACAGGAAGTGCACGATGCTAAACCACTAAGTGACGTCGACTGAATGAATGGGTTTTGAACTTGGTTTTTTAAATGAAAGTCAGATTATTTGTTGGACATGTAATTATGAAAATATTTTAACAGCTTTTTTCCTTGACTCTGCAGTTACATATTTTATTTTACATAATGCCCACGATCCACAGTGCTGAGAAAGCCTAATAGCTGCCACCAATAAAAAAAAAAAAAACACAGGAATCAGCAATGAAAAACAAGAAGTTACCTCAGGACCTGCTGGTCCTGAGCCAGAACCTGGAGTTCAGCCAGGGGACTGTTCCTGGGTCTCACCAGTTTAATCCTTTGCTTGCATCTAACAGGAACAGCCTTTTCTATCAAGTACATCTTGCTGATGCATATAAAATACCTTTTGAAATTATTTCAAGAAGTTGTGATAGCACCCCAGCTGGATTACCTAAATGTGGTACTTGAAGAGTGCACATAGTTGGGTTTTCAAATACTGTTTTATTTATTCTGTTCATCTTTAGTATAATATCAAGCATAACAGCCACAGAAAATCTATACAATAGATTTTAATATTCAAAATGTCTCATTATGCAAAAAATACACAGTGAGAATATGAAGTTGAGTAACACAATGTCTGGGCTACGTTGGAAAGCTGAGCCCATAAATTCTACGTTGTTAAAGAATTTAAGGTATTTAAGGAGAATAAACCAAGATGCTTTAAGAAATGATGCCAGTAACTGAGAGATGGGGAGGAAATAAAAGCAGATCTGTGTAAAGAGACCAAGGGCAAAAGCATGGCAATGAGGAGTAAAAATAGCAGGATAAAGATTTTACTGCTACCAAAAAAAGAGTTCCTCATGTGGTTCCTCATGTGGATGTGAAACTTGAATAATGACCAAAGTAACCTTCATGGAAGAGAAATCTGAGATATTTACTCACAAGCTCTCCAGAACACCTAGGTGTGGACACAGGTGATGAAGTAGCTCCTTGTGAAATAACTGTTTACCCAGTGGAATAAAATCCAGCCAAATCCATTTTTGTTTCTTTATTAATTGTCAGGATTAGAGATTTCACTTTCAGGTAGTTTAATCTGCAGGTCTTTAAAAAGATAATCTCTCATAATTGTATCTAATGAAAACATTCGTTACATTATGTTGTCTTTGAATTCATTCATCCCTTTAGATTTGTACCTTATTGCCAAGCAGTAGAGTTTATTGCAAAGCTTTGGAAAACCACATTCTGTTAAAACAGAATCTTTTCCTGAGCATCAAGAAATGCCAAGCATTTTATCATGATTTCTCTACAGTCGTTGCTCTTGCAAATTCCATTTACCAGTTCACTAAAATGCTTTTTTTAAAATATTGCTTCTGCATGTAAGGGAAAAGGAGTTTATGGACTCCTTAAATTATGAAATTGAGATAAGGAGTTCAGAAGTAGCCCTGATTAAATTTTCTTGGGCTTTTTGCTTATATATTTTGTTCTGACATTTTGCAGAGCCTCTTAGGTGGGAAATTAAATGAAATGTTTCCTTAAAGCAGCACTCTTGCCTACAAAAGCAACATGTGTGTTCAGTTTAGCTCATCAGATTAATTTGCTCTCTTCATACATTTTCATTCCGGGGTATTTTTGGTTTTATACATAAGTATCTATAGCTCTTTAAGGTAAAGCTCATTCTCAGCATTTGCTTTGCAGGGGATTTTCTCCTTTCTATAATGGGATGTGTTAAAAATAGCCACGATTCAATCAAAAAGCCAAGCAAGGCAAACTAATCTGGTTTTGAACTACTGAGCTGGCATGTACACCGAGTGAGGGATTGGCACTGGGCTTTTTCTGTTGCTTTGCAGCTGGCAAAGCCACCTTGAACTGCAAGTTTCTTTTTGAGTCAAGTCCAGCTTAGTGCTCTTATCAGTACTCATCCCAACCAAATAAGCTTTTCGCAGAAAGCAGGCAATCGATAGACTCTAAGTTTATGTAGTGACTCAGTACCTGCCAGGGCTCTGAATAATGCCAGAACCTGGGGATTTGCCTGCACAAAGCCTCCCAGAAGTCAGTGATGTTCTTAGCAGCAGCATTAGCTTCCAATCTATGATTTTCCTTCTCTTTGGGGAAATGAGGTGGTGTTTTCTGTGTAGTTGTAGCCTGGTGCATCGATCTTTGGATGCCCACCTCGCTGAAGGGCATTGCAGAGAAGTCAGGTGTGTCCATGTTGAGGCAATTGATGATGCTCTCTGGTTTAGGAAGTGCCTTAAGCACTTCTGTCTTCTTCTAACTTCACCAGAAAAGCTGTCTTTAAAGGTGCCTCTTAAAATTTATCTTCTTTGTAACAAGCTTTTTGGTAGTTGGGCTACCCTTTGTCTACCCTTTTCCTCCCTGTATATACCTTCTCCTGAAGTAATCTCATTTTCCTTTGGCAGCAGCACTATGTCGGCTCCAAAACTGGTGTCTTAGTCTTCCACACACTGCATGTCTGCCAGGTTTTTTTTTCCCCAGCATTTCCTGTTGGTATTTTATTTTTCTCTATTTAGATTAGTTTCTGTCACACCCACAGCATTCCCAAATCCTGTTTTATCCTTTTTTTGCTCAGTGTTGGCACCGTTTCTTTCAAGTGTACTCACGACACTGGAATTCTTTCAGATGTTGTTTTCTCATTCTCTGCTTGTATCCCAACTTCAGTCACCAAGAAACAGCCCACTTTTTGGTGCAGAAAGCCTCGACTCCAGTAGTTTCCTGCTCTAAATTATTTTCTCACATTTTTGTCCTGATTTGTGTAGACACTTGAAGTAGAATATTTTTCCACTCTGCTCTTCACTTCTGGTTGCACTGCAGTTCATCCCTTTAGTGTGTATTTCTGCTCAAAATTAAGAGCTCAGGGTGGTGTTGGCAGAGAAGTGGTGTTGCAGTGTCATATTGAAGCCCCGGAAGTAAATCTAGATAGCAGCTGAAGATCCAGTTGAGATTGTGCAATGTCTGGAAGGAGCACGTTACTTTAAAAGCCTCTTCAGATGATATGCTGGAAGAATGGGGAAGTTTTAGTCATGGTTCAGTTTTCAAGTTTAATAAACAGACCCAAGTTGAAGATAACACCTGGGATCCTTCCTTCTAAGGAGGAACTGGAGTTCTGGGTTCTGGGATAAGAGGATGAGAGGTGGACTTGGGAAAGATTAAAAGCTGTTCTTCCACTGCTCTGTCTTGCATCACTGTGTGAACATCCCCAGGTAAATGCTAAAGCTGTCTGACTTGGAGTTCAGTTCAGAAGCCTCTGGAGGTTCAAGGTAGACGGACAAATTGTCAGCATAAAGACGCAGTACATGCTCGGAACAGAACATGTTTATAGAATTATAGTATCATAGAATGATTTTGTTTAGAAGGAACCTTTAAAGATACTCCCGTGCCATCGGCAGAAACATCTTCAGCTAGAGCAGGTTGCTCAAAGACCCATCAAAACCTGACCTTGGACACTTCCAATGATTATAGAATTGTTTCTGTTGGAAGAGATATTTATGCTCATCAAGTCCAACTGTTACCCCAGCACTGCCAGGTCAACCTTTCCCTCACCTCATCTCCATGGCTTTTAAACCCCTCCAGGGATGGGGACTCCACCACTGCTCTGGGCAGCCAGAGACAGGCTCAGGCAACCCTTTCAGGAAAAAAATTGTTCCTCAGGTCCAACCTAAATCTCCTGTGGCACAACTTGAGGCTGTTTCCTCTTGTTGTGTCACTTGTTCCTTGGGAGAACAAGTTCCATCAGTTGTGTGGCATGGAAAAATCAAGGGAGTGAATGGTGCTTGTGCTGGTGGAGTACAGGTAGTGAAGAGGGGGAGAGGGAAACTCGGTGTTCATCCATCCTCAGGGGGGGATACTGAAGTCGGGGCAGAGGACCTGGGTGAACAACAGGGCACAGCATCTTCCCAAAGAGACCACGTGCCTGAGAGTTTTGGGGAAAAAAATTAATCGATACAGAAAATAATAAAACAGAAACTGAGGGACAGCAAAATAAAGGTTTGCTACCAGCCCTTTTGGCTGAGAAAATGATCTCCCATCCTTCCAACTATATACCTGGCAGCCAACTGAATTGGGAAAGCAGGAGTAATTCATTCACGAGAGGCAGGTAGTTGACTGAGGTTTTGAAAGCAAAGGCTCTAAGATAAGCTGCTTGTTAGCCCAGTTAATCTGGTTCATAGGGAGCAGCCACATGATGCTTTGCTGTTGCTTTGGATGAAAAGCTGAGCAATATTATTCTTCTCACAAGTCACATTCTCTGCTGGAGTGCTGAAGAGTGATGATCCAAAAGACGATGCATGTTCCCTGGGGTAAAGGATGCACAACTCTTCGTGACCTGATGACTGCAGGGTAAACGTAATGTGCTTTGTAGGAATAACTCCACTGCAGATAAGCCTGGGAGGAACTTCTCCATCAGCTGTGGCCCTGCACTCCCCAAGGAGTCACCCCACGGTAATGAGTTGAGGGCCTGACTTTTCAGCTCCTCTACCAGTGCAACCTTGGTCAAAACACTTCTTTCCTGTGTCTCAGATTTCCTTTCTGCAGGTAGGACACACAAAGGTGCTGATGGCTTGTTTGTCTTCAACAAGAGGAACACACATGTCTGATTTCCACAAACTATGCAGGGCATATAGGAACTGGTTCTCCGGATGTCCCCCAGTGGAGGGAAGGGTTTGGGTTCATGTACCCAAGGTTGAGGTCCAGGGGCATTGCCAGCACTTGATGTTCTGCAAAACAGCATCTCCCCAGAGCATGCAACACAATCAGCCTTTATGATATATTGGGTTTCTCTGAATTTCAAATCTGTTTTCCTTTAGAGGTGTTGGCTTGGATTTGCTTAAATTTCTGTTCAAACTCCTGCAAGTTAAAGGTTGAATATTTTGGGGGAACTTTCCAAAATGTTAAGCTCCGTTGCATAAGTTGCTTCACTACATACTCCTGATAAAAGGTATGTGCTTTTTGTCATCTGGAGGCTCACTGTGAAATCTGAAAACTTCAGGCTGTGTCACTTTAATATACAAACACACTCAGCAATACAAAGGGCTTAAAATGAAAGCTGCGCTGTTATCTCCTCAGACCAGCAGTTTTTTCAAGGAGGTTCTAATGCAGAAGCAGAATAAATTCCAGTTGTGTCTTTGAAGGTTTTTTAGTGTGATATCATGGACATTTAATCCGTGCTGTGGCTGCTTTTAAAAATAGTAAGGAATTGCAAAGTGAAGCAGTTAGGAGAAAAGGCTGTTTGAGCATTTCATCAGTCTCACTTGCTAGAGTCTGTCCCAGCCTGGGGTGGACCTGGTCATGGCTGTATCTTTTAACTATGATGCTGGTGAAATGCCCCTGGGTCGGTGTAGTGCAGTGTGATGATGTATAGAGATATAAAAACAACTGAAGTGATGGCTGCAACATATTGTTTAAAGCTGTCCTAAGACTCAGAGTGCATTTAGGGTTTGGGTCGGTGGAGAAGCAGCTTGTTCCTGGTAGAGGGCTGGACTGTTCTCCCCTTAGATAAAAGCATTCAAAATGGTGTTGAGATTATTTTGCTCATGTATGAGGGTTGGGTTTTTTTGGCCCATGTGTTTTTTTTGGCCCATGTGGGTTTTTTTAACAGTGTTAAACTCTGGCAGCTAATGCAGTGAAAGAGTCATTTGCGGAAATGCTGGAGCCTAATCCCTTCCACGGGGTTTCAGCAACAAGTCGTTTGGCTGAACAATTTCCTTGCTCAGCCTCCTTCCTCCACCTATTCAGGGATGGAAATAGCCTGAAATCTACTTGACCTTCTGCCTTGTTAATAAGTGCAGTTAACAACCCCTTGTCCTAATGAAATAGAGAAACAAAATGCCTCCCTGCTATCGTATTTAATTAAATGGTGTTTCAGGAAACTGTCGCTTAAACAGTAACTTTATTTGCCTGGCATTGGTTTAATCTTCCCTTTTTGCTCAAGAAGCAAAGATGTGTTGAGCCCCCAGGCAGGAGAAATTCTGGTTTTATTCGTCAGCTATGTACATTTTTAGGGGGAAGAACTAATAACACCCAGGCATTGGTGTTTATCCTAACCAGGGGCCTGATTTATGCTTCTCCTTCTCTCCAGGGTCCTGCTCGCTGTGTTTGTGGAGTGAAATGGCACTAGAAAAGGAACATGCTTTGGAAACTATTTATGGATTTGAATCAGCTGCTTTTCTATTTAATGAAGTCCCTGTCTTTGAGTCTGTGCCATTTAATTAAGTGGTTTATATAATTGCTCTCTGTCATCAATTCTGTCCACCTTGGAAGGTTTGTGTTTTCTTACTGAAGGAGGTGTTTTATTTAATGCTGGTCTGTAGGTCGTTCAGCCTGGGAGAGAAAACAGCACACAAAAATGCAGAAGCCCAAGGTAAAGACACTTTTGGTAGCAGAGTGGACTGAGTTGAATGGGGTGAGATGCTGCTAAAGCTATTCTTTTCCTCCTCAGTTGATGATGTACCAAAACTTTCTCTTATTCATCCTCTTTTTAGGAAGAGGAGCCATGATCCAGTCTTTGTGTCAACACACACCACATCTGTGCGCCCTTGGCACAACACCTAGCCTGGCTCTTTCTCTGCTCTAATCCTGGGGATATTGCAAGTGTTTGAAAGGTGTGGTGTTCTCCACATGCAGGTAGTACCTTGCCATGCCCTCAGCAGCTGCTTTGTGCAATGGAGTCTCTAGAGCCAGTGTTGGTTCAGAGCACTCTCTGCACCCTGACCATTCTGACCTGTTAATGTGCATTGATCGAGGGAGAGTTTCCTTCTTGGCAGCAGTTACTTTGGTGGCAGAGTAGAGATTTTGGAGTGACCTGGTTCTCCACAAGAGTTTATGGGTGACATCTTCCTTCTGACTCAACGGACACCCCTATGTGGGAGACACATGTCCATTTTTTTCCAGTTGATGTTAGTTTGGGTAAATTGAGACAGATCCTTTTCCTGCTGTAACCTTTGGGGTGTTTCTTAATTGTATTCCTTTTTGGTTGTTGTTTCTTAAACCCTCCAGTGTTCTTTTGGTTCTTAAATTCCAGGTGTAAGAACCAGACACAGTTCTCCATTAACAATTATGTCATAACTTGACAACAATGAGTTATTATATTTCCTCTATACCTCTTAGGACTCCAGCAGCCCTTTTAAACACTATGTCATTCCATAATCTTTATGTTTCAGCTGCTTAGCACCCCCATGACCACAAAGTCTGTTGGGCAAGAAAAACTTGTTTCCTGGCAGACTGGTGTTACAGTAGCACACAAAGAGCAGGGACAGAAGTTCACTTGATTCTTGAGTGGTGTTGGATTAGTTGAACTGTGGATGTGGTGCTTTCCTCCCTGGCTCCCAGCTCCTTATGTACAGTGGCCTTTTCAAACCCAATGCCAGAGAGGACCTAAGGAAAAGAACCATAACTGCATTTCAGCAGGGTTCATTGGATCTCCAAGTCGATGCCCTTACAGATTCTTCCCTTCCGTGCACACCGCTGAAGGCAAACGTCGCCGGGCCGTGGGTTAGGTTGTTCAGAGGACTGCACGGCCACATCTCCCTCCTCCCCTGCTGCTGCGCAGGGTTCGTCCCGGCGCTGGGAGAGCCCGCGGGGGGCGCCGGGAAATGCGGCTGGAGCAAAGCGTGGCTGTGCCATCAGTTCCTGAGTCCCTCCGGCTCCCGGGGGTGCCCCGCGCAGCGGAGCTGCCGGCACTGATCCCCAGGCTCTGCAGCACCACGTCTTCCTTGCTCACTGCCTCCGTTCTGACCTCCTCCCTCATCACAGCAGTGGAACTAACACTGGCCTAATTATTAATGTGACTCCTTCATACAGAATTTTTCTAAGGTCACTCATAGGAGAAACATGGACCTAAATGAAAGCTTAAGGGTTGTTTCCAGTGTCAGACTTATCCCACTTACTACAAGCCTTATCAGGACTGGACTTGGCTGTTGGGCCCCGGGAGACAACATCTGGTGAAAGCTACTGCTCTAGGACAGCAGTGGGTGACATGCTGCCTGCTCCTGCAGGGTTCTGGGTGTGCTGCCTCTCTGACGTCGGGACATACTGGTGATTTAGGACTGTGGGGGGCAAAATAATGGTCCTTGGTGTCGTTGACACTCCACCGTTATTTAAAAGTTCTTGTCTAAACTAAAACCAGTGCGCAGGACCACAGCAAGCCTTGGTCTCCCCATCCTCAGCAGCGCTGCCCTGAGCATCCTTCACCCCACACAGTCAAACAGATGGTGGGCAGAAAGGACACCAGCAATACTGGTATGTTTCTGTGCTGGGCATTGTAGGAAATGCAAATTCCCAGCTTTACATAAGATGTCTTGTGTCCCAGACTCTTCATACATCACCTGATAGCAATGCCTTGCTCCGTAGAATTACAGAACCACAGAATTGTTTTGGTTGGAAGAGACCTTTAAGATCATTGAGCCCAACCGTGCCCCAGCACAGCCAGGTCCCCACTGCCCCATGTCCCTCAGCACCACATCTCCGTGGCTTGGCAACCCCTCCAGGGATGGGGACTCCACCACTGCCCTGGGCAACCTGGCACAGCCCTGGGCAACCCTTTCAGAAAAGAAATTTTTTCTCAGCTCTAACCTGAACCTCCTCTGGTGCAACTTGAGGCTGTTTCCTCTTATCCTAGCATTTTTTTGTTGCAAGAAGAGCCTGACTCCCACCTGGCTCCAGCCTTCTGTCAGGGAGCTGTGGAGAGCCAGAAGGTCTCCCCTGAACCTCCTTTGCTCCAGGCTCAGCACCCCCAGGTCCCTCAGCTGCTCCTCACCACACTTGGGCTCTAGACCTCATTGCCCTTCTCTGGCCACACTCCAGCACTTTAATGTCCTTCTTGGAGTGAGGGGCATCCATCACAGAGACACCCCCTGCCTGTGCAGTCCCCTGCTCTGCATGGCCGAGGTGGTATCAAGCTGAAGGAAAATGTTTCCCAAAACTATGACTTATACAATGGGAAAAGCAACGTCTTGTTCCTTAACTTCATTCTCTGCATGAATTAAATTATTTGAACTACATTTTTTCTTTTCTTTTTGCAGAAAAAGAATCTAAAGTAGAATTCAGGTTTCTGACCGGATGGGTGAATTCTGGTGAAATTCTAAGCAGGTGAAAATATAGCCTTTTGATCTCCTGCCTAACAAACTAATTCTTGGAGTGTCTCTGCCCAGGCCAAATCTTTCTAGTTTTTGTGTTGATTTCTGCAAGTGGTGATTTCTGCTTGGCAGGAAGTGATGTCTTTAAATCAGGAGATACCATTTCGACTAAAATATTCCTCTGTACTCTGTCTTTGCTTGGAGGGAGAGAGCAATGGCAGAGCAAGAAGAATGCCTCGTGCTGTTTAATTGAGTCCGATAGGCTATAAATACTTTTTTTCCCCTCAACTAAAGTAGCAGAACTAAAGGCTTCTGGTAAAACTGATTCTTCATCAACCATCTCATATCTCTCTGCTAAACAGAAAAGCATCTGCACAGGAACACCTGTAGAAACTCCCTGGAGTGGTTTTAAGGCACTTTCATTGCTGATGAAGTCTTTCATTTCAGGATCCGCATCGATGCGAGGTTCCGGGCGCAAGTTTTAAACATCGTTTTCTCTTGGTCATTTCACACAACTGATTTTTTTTTTTTCTCCTTCTATGCTGAACTTGGTGAGCTCAGGAAAATAGGCAATGCAGAATTTTACTGTATCAAAAAATACTTGATGCCTGGCTTGTAAAATGAGCAGGGCAATACTCTTGTAAGGTTCGTTGTTCTTATGAAATTTCAGCCGTTTTTTCCATCATTACTCCTCCTTCTTCCACGTCTGCTTTTTTATGCCAATAGAAGAAAAATGATCCCCCAGTGCTTAGATTTGATTACAGCAGCGTAAGAAAATGTTTCAGTTCATCCTGGTTGGGTGAAATTTTTCTGGCAGGTCTTCAGCAAATGCAGCCTCTGCTAGGGGAGCTCTATAGGAGCAATCACTTGTGACCATAAATTGTAATTTGGGACTTAGATTTTTCTGCACTGTTAACTAACAGTAATGGACAAGTATTTTCATGCATTTTTAAACCTTTTTTTAACATCTCCTAATTTAATATTCAGCTCATCTATGTTAATAGTTGCAACCAATTAGCATAAAAATTGGGTTAAATAACATAACTCTTTTTTTTGAGGAATTCATTGAATATATTTTGCTTTGTTCCATCAGCTAAATGATGCCTTTTGGCGAATAGAGATATTAGTCTTGTGTGCCAAATATTAATGTCCTTTACATATGGCCATGTGGATGTGTTAGTCATAATTATTGCCTGTCTCTTGTGTCTGTGCTTGTGAGTCTTCCAGGATTTATTTACGTCACCTTTACAATAAGCTTCAGCTTCCTATTTTTTAAAACTAACAGGAGAGTTATAAAACAAATGCTTTGTCTGTGGCTAATTTTCAGTTTCATTTACCCACTAATCTTAATTCTTCTCCTAAAAAGGGTAGGAGTAATAATTGGCTTCCTAGCACAATTAAGATTCAGTTTGTGTCTGTGCATATGCAGTTTAAGTGCTAATTCATTTCCTTTTACTAGGGTAATAAATCCTCTTACTCTCGTTATTCTTGGTATATTTACTAAACATTTTTTGGGTGCATAAATACAGTTGTCTAAACAACCAGAGGAGGTATTCTGGTTGGAGTAGCCATCCCATTGAATTCTCTGGAAATATTTTTACAGAGTCACAGAGGGGCTGAGGTTGGACGTGCCCCTTGGAGACAGTGCGGTCCAACCTCTGCTGGAGGTGGGGCAGCTGGAGCAGGTTGCTCAAGAACATGCCCAGCTGGGCTTTGACTGTCTACAAGGATGGACTCTCCACAGCCTTTCCAGGCAACCTGCCGCAGTGTTTAAAAACCCTCATCATTAAAAATGTTTTCTTAGGTTTAAATGGAATTTCCTTTATTTCGGTTTGTGCCCGTTGCCTCTTGGGTGTTCACTGGGCACCACTGAGAGAAACCTGGCTCCATCGTTTGTGTTTGTGCATGCGGGGAAGAGTCCCCTGAGCCTCCTCTGCGTTGGGCTGAACAGTCCCAGCTTTCTGAGCTCTCCTTGTACAGCAGATGCTTCAGTCCCTTACTCATCTTCATGTCCCTTCACTGGACTCACTCCAGCATGTCCCTGTCTCTGTTGTGCTGGTGAGCCCAGCACTGGACCCAGCACTCCAGACACATCTCACCAGTGTGAGATGGGCAGAGGGGAAGGGTCACCCCTTGACCTTCTGGCAGTGCTCTGCCTAACACACGTTATGCTGTCATGATGTTGGCCCTTCTTGCAGCTAGGGCACGTTGCTAGCTCATGGTCAGCTTGTTGTCCACCGGGACTCCCAGGTCCTTCTTCAGCCATTTTTCCAGCTGATTAGGCCCCAATGTGTACTGTTGCATGGGGTTGTCCCTCCCCAGGGGCCGGACTTTGCAGTTTCCTTCATTGAACTTCATAAGGGTCCTGTTGGCCCATTTCTCCAGCATGTCCAGGTCCCTCTAAGATGCAGCATGACCACCAACTGCTCCTCATAGTTCTTTGTCGTTGGTGAGGTTGCTGATGGTGCATTCTGTCCCATCACCCAGGGCCATTAATGAGAAGAAGATACTTGATCTCCTTGTGAATAGGCTTCCATTTCATGACTGTATGAATCAAAGTACTTGATTGTTGTCATCAATAATAGTAGGTGTCATAGGAGTTCTTCAAAACTCAAAAGAAGAGCATGTGTTTTGACTTGAGGTATTTTGAATATTTTCGAATCAATAAGGCATGTATTGAAGGCACTAAATGTGGGTTGTGTGATAGACTTCAGGATAATAACAAACAGAAATCATTGAGTGGGTATATTCATAAAGAGTCATCCCAGCTCTTGTAGGGTTGTGATTTAATAATTTTGTCAAAGATTGGAGAAGTGATAAATAATCACAATTCAATTAACAATCCAGATAAATTTGACTCATTTGTTGGGTGAACATATTTCAGTATAATCACCCGTGAGTCTATGTATCTCACATTGCACAGAGTAGGTCACAAAAGGAGATTTAGGGGCTCCATGGGCTGCACATGAGGTCTCAAGGCAATGGTGAGCCAATAAGTGTGTAGGAAATGGTTAATAAAAGTAAGGAAGTGGTTTGGGAATTAGTAAGTGTTGGCCCGTGGTGTACTGCCTTGCTGTGATCGCTGCCCCTGAAGAGCAACGTTGGAACATAGGAGTGCCTAAAGGAGAACCGTGTGAATGCTTAAAAAGGTTAGAAAGGGTGCAGGATAATGGGCCACATAATAATGTGCTGTTCAATGAGCTCCATCCATTGAATTTATCAATGAGATGATAATGGGGTGATTTGATCCATTTGCATGAGAAAGAGGAATGTAGGTGAGCAGACATTTTACTTGATTCAGTGGCTGAAAGTCAGATAATAGCAGATTCAGGCTGGAAATAATGTGAACATTTTCTGTGGTACGTGAATTTATCCCCCAACAGGAAGGATAATTAACTTCCAGGGGTCTCTGTCTCTGAAACAGAGTTGAATATTTTCCAAAATTGACTTATTCATTCAAACAATGAGATAGGAAAGTCCTGTGGTCCTGATTCGAGAAGCCAGATGGGATAATCATAATGCTCCCCGTGCCTTGATAAAATTAATCTTTTAATTAGGCATCCATATTCCAAGGCACTCCTTGTAGCTCTGCCAGTTGCAGTGACATCTCCAACAAACCAGTCTCTGGGCTTTGGTCCTTCCCTCATCTCTGGGGTGAACAGCTGCTTGGCTATGTCACGTGTTGCTGTTAACTTTCATTAATTAATTAAAATTAGCTATTAAAAAAATAACTTGGGTGAGTATTTCACTAACCACTCTCTCACTGGGAGATGGAAAAGAACTGGTCTGTGTTGGTTCTCACCTCTTCTGCTCCGTGCCCTGGATGAAGGAGGACCATGCCAAGGTCCACGTGTACGCTCCCTGCAGTGTCACACATTCTGTATGACAAATGTTGGAGGGGTGGGAGGGAGAACAGAACATGTAATTCTTCCACTGCAAATCTGGTTGCCTTGCTTCTCATCCTAGGACATTCGACTCAGTCAATGGAAGAAGTGAGTGACAAGTGATGTCTTAGGGAAGGAGCTCACATGCATCATTTGAGGCCATAAATCATCATCATATTTTAGTTTTAGCCGTTCTGTTTGATGCTGTGGTTGCTTGGACTGCTCGTAGCCATAAATCCACAGATAGACTGTGTCAAGGAAGATCAAGCTCTCTGTGCTCAGAGCATAAAGTCAGAGAGATCCACAGCAGATGGCCCTTTCCTCACGTTTCATGGACACCAGTTCTCACTGGGCAGTTCACTCTTTTCTGCAGCTGAAGCAGCTGTGGATTGCCATAATTACGGATTTAATGCATCTCTGACAATCCAGTGTGAATACTAATTTGAACTTCAGACATCTCCGTGGTATCAGGTTAATTTTCTCGTGATTACATAGCTTCTGATTAACTAAAGATGTTTGTCAGGGTAATATTTTTCCATCTACAGAAATAAGTGTTGCGAGGACTGCAAAATAATAGTGGTGGGTTTGGTGTTCAGTCCTGGGAGAGAATTTCTGAGTTCCCAAAACATTTTCAGGTATCGTGCTTTTGCTGATAACTTAGTTTTAAATTGTGAGTTTGGCTTTCCTAGGATACATATTGATCAACAGTAAATCATGTACTTGACTATTTGTTTTGGAGAAAAAACAAAAGACATTTTTAATAGAAATAATAAGCAAAGTTTGTATTACAGGAAAACTCTACTGATGGGTTTCTGCTGGCGTGTTTGTTTTTTAAATAGTTCCTGGCTTTAGAAGGCAAAATGTTTGTCTTAGTGCCATTTGTAGATCTTCTCTTATCCTCTTGAGAGTGGATGATGTTTTGCCATCATGTGTTTTCCTTTTGAACAACTATTCATAGCTGCATGTCCTTACTCCAAGAGGCTTGGCTCGGCAAAATCTTACTGCCTTCAGTGGAGTTATTTGTGGTCCACGCTGAAGTTGGGGCTGAGGTATGAATATCTCTCTGGAATCACATAAAGTGACACACATGGGCCTGGAGGCACAACTCTTATATCTGCTTCAGTCAACACCAGCCTTTCCTGCGTGACAGTGTGAATAGGTCAAGAAGGCGGTTTGGCTGCAGTACATTCAGCTCTCCCGAAGGCAGGGTCCCAGAGAATATTCTTGAACCTTTTCCTTCCTATAGTAAGCACCCAACAGAGCATCAGGATGTCAAGAAACAACTCTTGAAATGATGGTAAAATGGGAACAAGTTTGAAAACAGCATGGCTGGGCAGGGGGAAAGTACTCATGAAGTTGTCCTGGTTCACCTTGGAAGCAGGGATGTCTTTACCAAAATAAAGTGGGTCAGGGGGAGACTGACTTTCGGGTCTTTCATTTAATCTGAGATGTGAGATTTCTTTAACATAACAATCTGATTTTTTATACATATATGTAAATATTTTTTATCCCTACTGTACTCTTTTGAAATAAACAGGAAAGCCTTACAGCATTGCTACAAAAAAATCACTAACAGGCTCTCTGGAAGACATTTCTTGTCTACAGCCCTATTATGCCATGGTTTTTACCATCCTATTGGGAGGCATCTAATAAGTTAAGTGCACTGTTCCTGGAATAATGAATTGTGTGGGTGGCTTCTGGTGTATTTTTTTTAAAATATGTGAGTCCAAAAACCTGGATATAAAAGTACGTTTGTTAAGGAGTGCTGGTCTGAAATGTGGAACGTGAAATTATGGATGGGATCATTATCTATTTCAGATAGCACCTCTAGTGGAGACCTTCTCAGTGAGCTTGAAATGGCTGAGCTGGGATGGTGGCAGTGACAGACTTCCACAGCCCACATCTGCTCCTCAGGAGCACCAAACATGCTGTGAATCCAGGGGGACTCTGGAGATCCATATTAATCCTGGAAGAGTCTCTGAGATGCCTCATCTGCATGGGTTCAGCATCTTAATTTACTTGAAATGCTGTTTCTCTGATATCCACTGAGGCTTAAGAGAATAGCATGGAAGATTTGGCTGTGCTGCTGAGGTGACAAGTGGTACCAAGACTTTTAAGCACAGGCATGTTTGCTGGGATGGATGAGCCAGGGAACATTCACTCCCTAGGCTGCAGCTGATGGGAACTGAACTAGCAGGTCTTCTTATACCCCAAGAGAACCAGTTTGCTCTCTGCACCTTACAAATCCTGGTGCTTTCATGTGCGTGGAAATTTGATCTTCTAGCCCACTGTTTAGGCGTTGAAGTTAAACTGACTAGTCTGTGATTCTGTTTCTCTCCCTTTGCACTATTTTCAAAGCAGCCCTGACATTTGCCCTTTCCAAATCGCCTCTCACCATCCTCTGTGAGTTTTCAAAGGCAGAGGTCGTTGGAAATAGCTTCAGCCCAGTGCCCGTGTGTACCTGAATGAATTTGGTCTGGCCCAGCCAGCTGGAAACCAGCACATCTTTATTCTCACTTCCCAATGTGTTCTTTCCTTATTCCTTAGTCTTGAGATTTCGGTTATTTGCCTCTGATATTAGCTGCCAGTTGAACTTGGTAAAGATAGTGAGTATTGTAGAAAAAAAACCAAATACTCCAGCTTTTATGGCATCATCTGTCAATAGCTTTTCTACTCTGCTGAGCAGTAGGGCACCATTTTGCCTGGGTTTTCTCTTGTTACAAATGAACTCATAGAACCTTTTCTTCCTACCTTTGCTAGCTCTGAGTAATTTTTTTCTTTAGTCTGCATTTGTTTCTCAGTGTTTGTTTTAATTTTATACTCACGTGAAATTCTGTGTGTATGTGTCCTTGACTTTGAGACCACCAAGCAGCTTATGACTTAGCCAGGTTCATTCTTAGAGTTTTTTCTGCATTGGGATAGTTTTCACTCACATCATTTCTCTAAGGAAAAGTTTGCTCCTCATATCTCCTTTTCTCCTTTGACTTGCAGCTGTTGGTCCTCTTGCACTGTCAAGCCTCAGAGATATTTAAAGACTTTTTTTTTTATTATGTTGTTTTCTCCTTCAAGAATTAATGGTCACCTGCATACAAGTTCTTTTGCCTTCCTATCTTAGAGGGCTTCTAAGTGCTGGAACGTCCTGCACCCCAACTGTGGTCTTTGCTGCTATCACCAATCACTGCGAGGTTGCTGGACAACCTGTGCTCAGAGATACATTTCCTGTAACATACCTGAGTAGTTGCAGTATTTCGTTACATCTTGTGTTTTGGTTGATGATTTGAGTTCCTGGTGAAAAACCTCAAGCTTTCTACATTATTTTTCAGTCAGTATCCAGTGACCCTGCAGTATCATGATGCCCTCTGCTTCTCTTTTTTTATATGATGGCTTTTGGCAGGTCTGTCTCCCTTCTACTGGACCTAGAAGAGCAAAGACTCTCTTGATGCACAGGGCAGCTCATTATTTCCACAGCCTCCTTTCTCAGTAAATTGTATCATCTGTATTAAGAATTCAGTCTTGTGAATTATTTACCAAGCTTCTCTTATTGCCCAATTATATTCTAGTTCTGAGACTGCACTAATTTCCTCCCAGCTCTTTTTGTGTGTTAGCCACAATTCTTACAGACGTATCTCATAGTGTACACAGATCAATCCCACTCTAGTCTTCCATATGTTTCCTTCCCATGAGATTATCATGGCCAATACTATCTTCCACAGGATTTACACCCATGTTCATTTGTTGTACCTGTCTCAGGCTTTTATTTATCAAACTCACTTGATCCTATGTAAAAACTTCCTGCTCTGAGGTAAACCAGGAGGCGAACACCGTAGAAATTCCTCTTTTATGTAAGGTGGACTCTGCTCTTGCAGTTCAACTCAACAGTTCCTGGTGTATCATCTCTGAAGAAGGAAACTTGTAGTGACCCACGTGTCTTTGGAGGGAAAAGTGTGAAAAGGAGACTCAGCAAGAGGAGACAGAGGAATCCTGGTGGGGTGTGTCTCCTCCTTTGGTGTCCATGCTGCACCAGCAGCACCATTCTCTGAAATGGATCACGTGTTTTCCTGGGGTCTCTGAATGTTTGCAGCTGCTGGGCAGGCACAGTGAATTGTCTGGAGAATATTCAGGCCATAAACGTGTGTTTTCCGTCCTTTCCCTCTAGGCCACAGGAGTCGGTGAGGAGTGCGGGTCCGAGGCGAGAGAGTTTCCATCTTCTGTTTTTTAAACTGGAAATCTGTGTTTATGAATAGTGGCCATTCCAGCGAGTTAGATCCTTCAGTTGCTTGCTGTGCCCATGTGCTGATCTTCCCTTGGCTCTTGTTGGCAGTGCTCGTTCTTCACAGGGTCATGGAGCTGCTTAACACTTGGTGTCGTAATTAGCATGTTTTGTCACAGAGCACTTGGGTCACTTCTTGCATGTTTACCTGCATACTCCTCCAGAGAAGGAGACTCCACAGCCTCTCTGGGCAGCCTGGTCCAGGGCTCTGCCATCCTCATAGCAAAGAAGTTTCTCCTCATGTTTTTCCACTGGAAGTTTTTCCATGATGAGGGTTTATCAGCCAATAACACAATTTAATGAGACCTGCTTGACTGCTTCAAGTGCCAAAAATACACAAAGTCCCTCCGTGCACTTGGGTGAAAACCTGAATTTTAAAGGTAGAGCAGGTCGGTGAAGCCAGGCAATGGGATGCATTGGGAGGTACCAGCCTGCAGAACATGATGAGGATGCAGCTGTCCCTAATGGATGTGATGGTCTTCCACACACCAGACTCTGCTGCGTGTCGAAAGCCTTCTGAAATTACCCAATATAGCTGCGTGAGGAGGCTGCTTTGTCAAGCTGCCACTTGACTTTTGAAGTGGCTTCATAAAGAAGCCTTTAACTAACCATTTTAGACCTTTACTTCCCCACATACAAAAGGAGCTCCCAGAAGGATACACTTCAGAAAAGCAGAGCAAATTTTAGCAGGCATTCAGCATAATTTATGAAAAGAAATTTTCCTTTGGATACGTGTTTCTTCTCAACTGAAAGATGTGGGCAAATTTGGTAGTCACAGAAGGATGCGTTTGAGGTTCAGGTTACCACACAGCTGAAGGATTGAAGCTTTTCCTGGTGGGATTTTGATGTAGAGTTGGGGTTTTTTTTAGTGAACAGAGACAAAATTTTTATGACTAAGCGCTGCAAGGATATTTGGCTGTATGTAGATATTTTAAAATATCTGTTCTTTATGTATGAAATACTAGTTTTCCATGGTAGGATGAAATACCCTAAAGTCAATTAAAGTATTACAGTCAATCCTTTATTTAATTTGGAGAAGGATGCTTCAGACAGAACCCAGATTCACGGGGGCATGCTGCAGTTTCAATTCTATAAAAGAAATGGGTCAATTCCTGCCAGAAAAAAAAAAGGTTTTTGTGTCTGAGAGAGGTAATGGTCAGCAACGTTCATTTCTGTTACACTGTTGTCTTGAGGAGAAGACAACACCTGGGGAAGGTGCCAGCATGAGCAAGTCCATCCTTTCTTTACATTGGCTCCAAGCTGCTTTCTTGTAGGGATGGTGATGGAGAAGACAGACCAGCAAGTGTTGTATGATGCATTGTATCTATGACTAATGGCTGAAGTTGGGTGCTTTCCATGAGCAGCTACCTTTGTAATTCCTTCCTGCAGGATTAAGTGAGACCCTGCAAAGGAAAAGAGGATAAACCTGTTTTGAAGCCTCAAAGTAGCAAAATGTGTTTTTTTCCCCCTAACTTCTGCCCATGATGCAAATATGTATATTAATGCGAGTGGATTTCATGAGAGCTCAGAGATGCCAGCACTGGCTGGAGGAGGAGCAGCTGATCTGTTGGTGGGTTGGTCACGGTGGTGGGATGCTCTGCTGTCATGCCAGCAAACAGAATCCCAGAATCCCAAACTGGCAGGGGTTGGAAGAGATCATCTTGCCCAACCCTGCTACTCCAGCAGGTCACCCAAGCAGGATCACATCCAGGTGGGTTTGAAATCTCTCCAGAGCAGGAGACTCCACAACCTCTCTGGGCAGCCTGCTCCAGGCTCTGCCATCTTCACACCAAAGACGTTTTTCCTCCAGTTCAGATGGAACCTCCTGGGTTCCAGTTTCTGCCCATTGCCCTGGGTCTCTGGGCTGTGAGCTGCACTAAAATCCTTAAGGGAGGCACAGGGGGAGTTTCTGACCTGCTGAGAAGTTGAACACTGTGCTCTGAGCAGTGAGACTTGCAGTGAGATGGGAGAGCATGGATATAGTGAAAGTCTGTCTTTTTTAAATGTTGTCTCAGTTTTATTCCCCCCATGCCATTAGCTTCTCAGTTTCTTCAACACCAAGCAGGTACCTGAGCACACATACTCCCACCCTCACATGCTTTAAATGTTCCAGGTACTGTAAGTGACTTTCTCAAGCCAAGATTAAATTGCTTTTGTGCTGAACAGAATGAAGTCCCACCTGTCTCACCACTGCAGTGTAGCTGGGGGTGGGATGACTCCAAAGGGCCTGACCACCTTTCCTGCCAGAAAAGGAGGGGAGTTTGTGTTGGCTTCATCACTGCTTGTCCTTTTCAATCTGTAATGGCAGGTAGATGTAATCTGAAAGGCATCTTTTCTGCTCGTTAGCATTTGCTGCTCTAGGGAGAATTCAAAACTACACCCCCTGCAGAGTAACACCTCTTCTGGAAGGGAACATTAAACACAGACCCCTGCCAGAATTAGCATGCAGTGTATTTTTGGGCTTTCCCATGGAAGAAAACCACTATTGATGTGTAACATCCAAAAGGTTGTCTTCATGTGGAGAGGTTGTTCAGTTTTCCTAGAATAATTTCATCCATCTCACATGGCTTAGCTTGCAGAAGCCTTGCACACCACTTCAGTGATATTTTAAGCTTGCAATTTAATTGGCAGTTGACTTTGGAAAACTAAATATAAACCCGGGAAGAGCCTGTTGCTGAGTAGAGGTAACTCTGGGTCAGTTCCCAGCCTGAAATAATGACCTTATTTATTTTTCTCTTTTGTCTTGAGGTTGGCAGGAAACCTGGAGCACTGGGCAGCATCTTCCTTTTCCACTTACATTTGTATCACAGATGGAAACCAAAAAATCCAACTGCAAACCCATGCCAGAAAGAGGGACATTCTACTCTGTCTCATGGAGTACTCGCAGGAGAGGGATGCTCATGCTTACAAACCAGAAGGCTGGTTTGTGTTTGGATCTCACCAAGGTGTCTGAGCCCAAGCCCCGAGGGAAAGAAGCACTGACAGATGCTCCAGAGGCAGATGCTCTTAGCAGTAACTTGCATCTGTGTTTTTGCACAAGGAGGTTGTGTACCATCAGTACAACCATGCCACCTTGTGTTTCCTTACGGCCTTGAGCAGTTAGAGCAAAAAAAAGGTGGAAGAATTTTCTGATGTGGATGCATGGGGATGGATATGTGGATAGAAATATGTAGGTTTTTAATACTGCCAAATGTTCTATTTCCCTGATCGAGCCTGGTTGTCTATCAGGTGAAGTGATTCCACTCTGTCACTTTGTACTTCAAAATTTATTATGAAGACGTTACATTTCATAGTTATATTTTCAAAATAGGTTAATGCTGAAGAAGTTGAGCTGTGGGGGGCTGTGTGTGGCTCACCCAGCACTGGTAACTCTTTCTGGACTGCCCTGCTGAAGAGGGGTTATGCCTCACCTCAGGAGAGTTTGGTCCATTATATGCCTCGCTTTCTGGAAGTTTTGGGTAGGCTGAGGTAATTTTGGCTGAGAAACGTAGAAAGCTTTTCAAAACAAAATTTATTCATTAAACCTTTGCCTCTTCTCTACACAGTCAGCAGCAGAATACGTGAAGTCCCGCCTGCCTGAAGTCCTAAAACAGCATCTTCAGGACTACGAGAAGGACAAGGAGAACAGTGAGCTGTCTTACCAAACCATCCTGGAACAGCAGATTTTATCAATTGATCGGGAAATGCTGGAAAAACTGACTGTATCCTATGACGAAGCAGGTGTGTTTGTGTTTCTTTCATTTTCATTACGTTTTACTGAAACAAAATTGCTCACTTTCAGTCGTTCTCCCCAGTGCTGGTGCAGGCAAATTGAACTTTGTCCTCAAAAGTGGGAGATGGTGACCCAGTGAAACATTTCTTCCTCCTAAACTCATGTTGAGACAGAAATGTTTCCACTTCAGTGATTGAATTGTAACTAGCTGGAAGGACAGTTACTTTTCTTACCACACTTTGTAATGCGCTGATGTTAATTGATCTAGCTTCATTGTCTCTGCACATGGTGCCTTCTGGTTTCTGCTGGTTTCTCCTTCACTGCTAACTTATTTGGGGGGTTACTTAGCTAAGAGTATGCTGGAGAGTCACAGAAGATGATTTTTAAATGTGACAATGATGCATGTAGATAGCCAAACCCAGATTATTTGCAGAGTGTTGGAAGCAGTTTAACAGTGCAGTTACAGAGGTTTCCAGTTTTGACATGTACATCTTAATAATTTGGAGGTTTTCTTAGTTACACCTAACACTTTATATTAGCATTGTGGTATAAAGCAGTTAGAAATGTTTTCCAGCTTTTAGATCCTTCACAGAGTTGTCCTGATGTGTGCCCTTTACAGTTACAGAGTGAAAAAGAGATCCTCTTGATGACTTTTTGCTGATCTTCCAAAATAGCCACCAGCATCTGCTATATGCCTACTCCCTTGAATCTTACCAAGTTTCTCAGTGTTTAGATAAATCAAAATTATCTATGCAGCATTGTAAATAGTTTCCCATCACGAGTCCAGCTCAGGAAAACCAAGCTCTGACAGGCTGGTGTTATTTTGTCCTATTACTTTGTACTCATGCTGCAGTGCCCTGAGGTACTTCACGTACTCCAGCTACTTATCAGCTTTGTTCAAACTCCTACTCAGACTCCCACTCACCGGCACTATGATTCTCTTAAGCTACTTTGGTCTCATAGGCACTCAACCAACTTAAAATGCCATGTGCAGACTGTGTGTTCTGGGTACTTACAGGGCTGTGAGCTTTCGTAACTTCAGGTATTTACAACGCTCTATTGCTTTATCAATCATGCTCAGACACTCACCCCATAAATAAGCCTGATTCTCTTAAACTGCTTTGGTCTGGGATGCTCCCAAGCCCCATTCATTGCCGTTTGCAGACAATACGTCACGTACTTAAGGAGCTCAGAGTCATGAGAGTTCTGGAAGGACAGTGGAGTTAAAATGAGGGCGCAGGATATTTGTTTAATCACATACAGCCTGTTGTTAATGATGCATAAAAAATAAGCTTTGAAAGTTGTTGCTTTCTGTTGCTTCTGTTTAGCTTTTTTTAACGCAGAATTTACCAGTTCAATGTATCATGTAAGTCTTTTTCCCCAGTTTGGTCACTTCATCTCTCCAGTCATTTTGATCAATAGAAGTTTGTTAGGAAGGAGAAAATGCAGTGGAGAAAATTAGTGACTCTTGTCAGAGGAAAGCATTTTCCATTATTGAAAACTGCATGTTTGCACAGAGAAAACAAAGATTAAAACTGCTTGAAACACACTTTGGGGGATTTATATCATGCAATAAAACAATCATGTGGAAATGAGGAGCTCCATAAATAACTAGTTTAGAAAAGCCCCAGTATATACACCCATTCAGAATGGAAAGAGAGTGCATCTCAGTGTAAATAAAAAGCCAGAATTTCAGCTTCCCAAGTAGGCAGAGACACCTCTAGAGATGAAAACATGGAGATGGAGCCCACTTGTCATTCTGATCATGTCACTTGTTTACTACAGAAGTGGAAATGCTGCTACCTGCTCTTGAAGTGAAACCTAATGGTGAGCAAAGCACAGAAAATGGGCAGTTCAGTATAATTTCCAGAGCTCCAGCTCTTCAGCACTCGAGCAGATGTGTTGGTGACATTTTTCTTTTATTAGTGTTTTTCCATGCCAAAGGCAACTTAATGAGAACATCAAGCTGCTGGTGGTACATGCAAAATGAGGAGACCAACCTTTAAAAATCAAAATGGTGAAAAATAAAAGTCATAGTGGTATAAGGGGAAAATCAGCTTCATCTGGTGGGGGACTGAGTGAGACATCACCAAAAGCTCCCAGGGAGTGCTGTCAAGGGTTTCATTTCTGTAATCTTGAGCAGTTGGAGTCCTGCTATGTGTCAGCCAGGGAAAACAAAAAGTGAAATGTTTAAGGTATGTGGTACAGGGGCTCAGTAGGTGACTGTAGCAGGGTGCTGCATGTCAGGGAGCACTTCCACAGCAAGGGAGCAACCCTTCTCCATCCAGGAAACCTTTCCTGTTCCTCCTGGAAGGACCATGTTCTGAGGATTTGCAGAGTTCTCTCCCTCAGCTAACTCCCTTTGCCCAGGGATGTCTCTCAAAGTAGGTAGAATTCAGCTGCATCCTTTTGCTGGAATAAACCAGAACTGCTCTAAAATGGCTTTGGCTTCTGGCACAATTCTGTGTGTTAATTTGGCCTGTCTAGCAGCATGCAATATTAATAATGCACAGCTTCAATGGACTTGACATCCTAATGCCTCTTTCTGTAAGTCTTTCCCTTTAGGAAATCAGTATATCAGAGCGACCAAATAAATTGAGTTAATCTAAAAATAGTGAAATGTTGACAAGACTTTTTGTGAAGTTTGAGTAAGGAAGCTTTATGAAATGAAAGCAGGCCAGAAGTGACAGATGGGTACAAATCCGCTCATAATCTTTAAATCCCTTAGTTTAAAAAGTGGCATTCTTGACTAGCTGGGTGAATTTTGTGCAAGAATGTTTTTTCCAGCTGAAGCTTTGTTGGTGTTAATCCTATTCCTTTGATTTATAGTATCTCTGAACAGCTGGTGTGGTTAGTGACTACTCTGTACAAGTAAAGTTTAAGATATTTGAAGGCACTTTGGCATTTAACTCTGGTGTGCCAGGTCGCTGGCAGTCCATGTCCCAGAGTGCCTGAATACTCCGATTGTAGCAACAAAATGCACTTTCTGCTGAGGTAAAACCTGGCCGTTAGCACCACAACACATTGCACATGGTCTCTGGATGGGATGGGAGTTTGTACTCTGCCTGGCCCAGCCATGCCCAGGTCCAGTGCTCCCCTGGGAATCCCACGGTCCTTCAAAGCAGGTCATCCATCCTCCTCCACTCTTCACTCGTGCCACCTTTTAGTAGATGATGAATGGCTAAGGAATTAAATCAACTCCTTGTATTCAGCCCATATTTCTCTGCTTCACAGAGGACTGGATCTGGTTTCTCAAGTAGCTGTGACTGTGGAAACCAGCTCTGAGTGCACATCTAAGGTTCAAACCTTCATTCTGACTTCAGGACTGCAACCCGGCGTAGATCCAATCCCGTGAGAATTTGCCATTGCTGGCAAAAGTACAGAAAAGCAAAAATATCTAAGATTAAACTTCAACCAAGAGGCTGGCAAATCCATCTGCTTCACACAAATGTCCGTGCTAGCGTGGTCACGCTGGGGAGGGATTAGCTCAAACCATCGAGGGGCTGCTGATGCCCCTTTTCAATTGCAGTGCTTCCTTTGGCTCCTCTCCGGAGCCAAAAAATGGTTGAAAAGCTTTAGGTAAGTTTTAAGAAGGGATTTAAGGAGCAGGAAGGAAAGTGATTTTCTGATGTGTTGCGAGCACATCAACAACAGATGTGGAACTACCCGTGTTCATGTGTTTGCAACACCATTATTGCTGTGCCAGAGGCTTCCTTCTGACAGGAGAAAACCGGCGTGGCCTGCAGGCCACCACGAGTGGCTGCTTCCTCTCCAGCTCAGGGTTGGTTTTTAAATGATTTTTAGGTACTTGATCTCAAGAACATGATGTAGAACAACTCTCTTCTCTGGGCCTTCGGTCGCTGCAGTAAGAACTCAATGTGCTTTTTCCAAATAATACAGCAGCAGTTCTACTCTTTCTAGCCAGATGATTGCTGTTGAATTTACTTTATCTCTGCTTTATGCTCCATGCTTTCTTTGGCTGATTTGATTTCGTTTACACCTTAAAGATACAGCTTAAACTCAGTCACCATGAACCAGTGCTCTGTTTTTCTGCAGAGGGCCAGTGTCTGCAGCAGAAATCAGAGGGCAGGCACCGAGGATAGAGCTGGTCTCTTTTACCTTTTGATATGTGCTATAGAGACATCAACTTCTGGGCAACTTCTGTAGAGCTCTTCAGTAGTCGTTGGAAGGAAGCTGACATTTCTAGTGTGATTCATGAGTTTATTTTAAGCTTTATCTGCTCTAGCATGTGAGGAGTCACATCCTAAATGTGCCTGCCTGTTTCTGTTGACTGGGAATTAGCTTTTGCTCACAGGTAAAATACATGTAGGCAGCTCTGGCTAGGAGCTGTACAAATAAAACCATTTAAATCCCATTTCAGGGTGTAGCTTCAGTGCAAACCATGCAACTCTCTAATTTCCTACAACGTGGTCTTCCAGCCTTCTAGAATATTGGCAGTGTTTGTAAACAGCAGACACGTATTTAAGCCAGCCCAAGCATGTGGCATTCTTTTCCGCCATTAAAATAAATTTTTATTATTCATATAATTACAACCTTTCAGCAAAAGCTCAGAGCAGAAATAGCACTCTGACAGGTGCCTACTTGCCTGTGAAATAATCTTCACTTCTTAAGCAGTTTTTGAAGTAGGTATTTAGTTATTTAAATTTGTCAGCTAGCAGTTGATTTCTTAGAGCAAATATAAATTATAAGGATGCTTGGTTCAGAGATTTTGGTAAATATACATATGGTAAAGCAAAAAATAGGGATTTTTATATATGGTGAAACCTCTGTGCAGTGTTGGTGCAGTGGTGAGTCTACAGGGCCACGTCAGTCAGGTAGGGGTTTATTTCATTATTCATCTGAAGAGTTCTGTTTTCACTCAAGTCCATGTTGCTATTTTCAGTCTTGCTGTATAAATGCCATGTTCTCTTCACCTTAGTATTTACACATTTGTAGCAATCTAAAAAAATAGTTTCAAATTATACTACTCTCAAATTCTTTAAGAAGGAGGAGAGACAAACAGAGCCCTTCATAGTGCTGAGCTTCAGAAGTGTGACAGAAAATGAGTTTTAAATAATTTTGTGGTTTTAATACTAATTATTACTAACTGACCATTCACTTGCTGTGTACTTACCAACTAAGTCTGGAAAGCATCTGAAATACATAAACTTATCTTTAGGTGATGGCTTAATTCAGTCATAACTTGTGGTAGAATTGGTTCTGGTTTGTGCCCAGTGGAAGGGTGGTTTGATGTCTCCTGTGCTCAGAAAAAGTTGCTCCTCCAACCTTTTAAAGGGTTTTTTTCAGGGACACTGCATTGTCACTGCCTGATTGCCATCCTCCCTGTTTATCTTTTTGGTCTAATGAAAGACTTCAAGAGTGTGTGAGCTCTGGACAATTAAAACTACTATTTGAGGTTTATTTTGCATCAGTTTTTGTCAGATTTCATTTGAAAACCTATGGATTCAGTTGATGTGTGCTGTCACTTGAGATGGTCGCTGTCAGTACCACGGTGTTCTTCCTCACTTTCAGACACGTGTTGTGTAAATAGATTGATGTAAGCATGGATTTATCTCATTTATTTATTGTTTATTAAAAAAATAACAGACAAAAGAGCATTTGAAGACACAGCTGGCTGGAAATTCAGTGCAGGCAGTAAGAATATTTGTCCCAGGCCTCTGGAAGAAAGCAATCCATCTTGGTGGAGGTTTACCACCTGCTGATGGATGCAGAGATAAATGCCTGAAGGGTCTTGCGAGCAGCAGTGAAGGCAGGGGAGTTTGTTCTGCCTACAAACCTGATAGACCATTTGGAGAGCCTTGTTAAATGTTCCTACATCATTACCCAGACAAGCATAAACAGTGTTGCTGAAGCAGGGTGGAGAGGTGCAAAATCATCCCCAGCTACACCTTTGCAAAACCCTTCATTACACCCACAGTCACTAGATTGTAGTATTGAATTGAACATCCTCAGCCTCACTGCTCCTAGTTTTGCCATGTCATGTATGAAAAGCTGATCTTAGAATTGTGGAATCGTTTAGGGTGGAAGAGACCTTCAAGATCAGTGAGTCCAACTGTTCCCCCAGCACTGCCAGGTCCCCACTGCCCCATGTCCCTCAGCACCACATCTCCGTGGCTTGGAAACCCCTCCAGGGATGGGGACTCCACCACTGCCCTGGGCAGCCTGGCACAGCCCTGGACAACCCTTTTTGGGGAAGACATTTTTCACCGAACATCAAGAAATATTTACATTAATGGGAAAGTCATTGAGAAGAAAATGTATTGTGGTAACGTCAAGAACATGCACAAGCACGGGGAATTCTGGTCAAAGGGTGCTGCTGTGGTTCTGGGGGTGGGCTGTGCCCTTCAGACTTCTCTGTGTCCTCTGCCCTTGCACTCTCCCATTTGCAGCAGCCCGGCCTGTGCCAAGCCCTGCTTTGCATGCAGAGCTGCGTCACACACCACAATCAATCACTTTTAGCCTTTCCCATTATTTCCCCGCGTTTGAATTATACATGGGGAGATGTAGGAGGAAAAAGGAGCAGGAACAAAAGGAGGCTTTCTGTGCTCAAGTGAAGCTTCCTTAAAAACCCTATCCAGGATCTGTAACAAGCCATTAAGGTAAAGCAGTTGGTCATAAACAAGCAAAAACTGGCTCTTCCTCATGCCTGAATATATTTCTAACAGTGGCAGTGGCCAAGCTTCAGCAATATTGATGCTTTTTGCTCCCTCCATGAGCATCTTTTCCATCAGCTCTGGGATTATGGGCTGCAGCCGCCACCTGCAGACAGCTTGGGCCTGTTTTTGGGAGGCTGTTCCCCTGGGCTCTAGCTGCCAGTTGGATTTGCTGGTCTCATACAAAAGCTCCCTTCCCAAACTGTGCTGTTTTCACTCAGCCGTGTGCCGGGAGGATGATTTCTGAGGTGTTGCTCTGCCCCCAGAAAATGGGTGTTGGGCAGGTGGGGAGGTTTTGCATCTGCAAATGAGCTAAGTAGGGTTTGCTAGAGAGAACTTGAAGGTACAACTGGAAAATATAGAACAAAAAAAGTATAGTCCAAGGTGACATTTGGCCAGGTGTTAGAAGATGAACTTGATAAACCTGAAAAGAAGAAAAGCCACCAGTTTGATTTCAGCTGCCACCCTTGCTCAGGCCAGCCAGCCTCCATTCACAGCTCAGTAAAATCTGCAGCAGCAGATTTTGTGTATTCGACAGTGGAGGGATGGGGAGAGAGCAAGGCTCCCAAGATAAATCACAGACTTGCTTCATTGTGTACAATTCTGGCACGTTATCAGCCCTCATGTCTTTATTCCCTCCTCCTCTTGCTCCCACTCTGCTGCCAGCACAGGAGATACAAAGTAAGATCTCAGTCCCTTTGGACTGGGACATGTTTGTAGCTGTAATTTGGCAATACGCCTTGGGCACTGAATACATAGTTCTTAAACACCTCCTTGCTGTACAGCTCTGCCTCATCAGCTCCTTACTTGTGCAGGAGGTAAGGTGAGTGATCCCTCACGCAAGAGCCCCAGGGCCAGCTGGAGAGCGTGGCAGATCTTTACAGTGGTCCTCCATGGGATGACCTGCAGCCTGATGGATGGTCCCACCACCCATGGGTGTTAGTCCTGAGTAAAAGCCAACCCCCAGAGCCGAGGGATTATGCAGTGTTAAGTACAAAGCATTTGTTGGTTATGATTGCCAGGCACAACAAGGATTTTCAAACGCCCCGTTCAGTCAGTGTGGAGATGTGGGCAGCATCTGTAAGCAAGCTGATAGTTACAGAACCATGGAGGCTGGAAAAGACCTCTAAGATCATCAAGTCCAACCATCAACCCAACACTCCCGTGGCCACTAAACCATGTCCCCGAGTGCCATGTCTACATACTTCCTTAACCCTTCCAGGGGTGGTGACTCCACCACCACCCTGGGCAGCCTGTCCCAATGCCTCACCACTCTGCCAGGGAAGAAATTCTTCCTAATAACCAATTGTAACCTCCCCTGGGGCAACTTCAGCCCTTTACCTCTCATCCTATCACTGGTTACTCAGGAGAAGAGAGCAACCCCCACCTCACTCCAGCATCCTTTCAGGGAGTTGTAGAGAGCAAAAGATCTCCCATGAGCTTCCTTTTCTCCAGACTAAATAGCCCGAGGTCCCTCAGCTGCTCCTCACAAGCCATGTTCCCCAGGCCCCTCACCAGCTTCATTGCCCTTCTTTGGATCAGCTCCAGCACCTCAATGTCCTTCTTATCCTGTGATGCTCAAAACTGACCCCAGCACTCAAGCTGTGACCCCCCCCCAGTGACAAATCCAGGGGCACGATCGCTTCCCTGCTCCTGCTGCACACAGTATGTTTGATCCAGGCCAGGATGCTGGTGGCCTTCTTGGCCACCTGGGCACACACTGGCTCGTGTCCAGCCAGCTGGCCACCAGCACCCCCAGATCCTGTTACAGTTACATGGTTTGGGAGGATTTGCTGATTATGTGTCTGGAGTTTATTTTAGTGCCTACCCCACCTTATTTATAGCTGCTGCGTTAAGTCTGGTATTTATGGCTCTGCACCTCTGGAAAGTGCAGGTCAGGCCCTGGAGTTCACAGGAAATACTGCAGCCTTGATCCTCTAGGCAGGACTGGAATAAAATCAGAGATGTCACTGGACATGGCACAAATTGTATGCTTGTAATTATTTGATGGTTTTTTTTTTTCTAAGTGGTATTTCCATTTTGCTCCTACATTCTCCCTGGGATTACAGACCTCCTGACAGCCGAATGCCACTAACAAAAGCCTGCTGAGCACCTTGCAGAACATTCGCTGACTAGACAAGGTCAGCCATGCTCTCTCGTGGCTTTGTAGGGCAGCATGTGGAGCAGCAGCACTGCTGATGTTACTGCTGGCACTTAAAATAGCTGAGTGTCACCTATCCCTGGGCTGCCACCAGCAATCTTCTGCTTGGCTTCAAATGTGGGATGGTTCCTGCAGCAGGTCAGTACCAACCTGAGTCCTTCAAAGCCAGTTAGGGCCAGCAGTGTAACATCTCTAATGTCTTTGGCACTGGGGTTGTGGAGGTGTTTATTTCGCTGAAATTTCTAAGGGGATGGAATCCCAGTTTTTTTCTGTTTCTTTTATTTAAGTTCTGTGTTGAAATTTGGTACAATTCCCTAATGGGAAGTGCAAAGCTGTAGAAGGTTTCTGTTGAATCACAGAATTTGGAACTAATCTTAAAAAGCAGAATGAGCATCTCCCACTGTAAAACTTCTGTTTGTTTTTAAACTTTTACCCAGCTCTTCCTTGGGAACGTTCAACATGTCCAGGTGCAAGGTCCTGCCCCTGGGTCAGGGCAGTTCCCTTGTATCAATACAAGCTGGGGGTGAAGGGCTGGAGATCAGCCTCGGGGAGAAAGACTTGGGGGGGCTGGGACTGAGAAGCTGGACAGAAGCTGGAGGGGATCCTGCCCCTCTGCCCCGCTCTGGGGAGACCCCCCTGCAGTGCTGGGGCAGCTCTGGAGTCCTCAGCACAGCAGAGACAGGGACCTGCTGGAGTGGGGCCAGAGGAGCCCCAGCAATGACCCGAGGGGGGAACCCCTCTGCTGGGAGCCCAGCAGGAGAGAGTTGGGCTTGGGCAGCCACAGAGGAGAAGGCTCCAGCTGGGGAGACCTCCTGGTGGCCTTTTGGTATTTAAAGAACCCCAATGAGAAAGCTGGGGACAGACAGCAGAGCCTATTGTGACAGGACAAGGGGTGATGGTTTTAAACTGGAAGAAGGAGATTTAGAATAGAGAGAAGGAAGAAATTTTTGACACTGAGGGTGGTGAGCCCCTGTCCCAATTTGCCCAGAGGGGTGGTCACTGCCCCATCCCTGGAACCATTCCAGGTGAGGTTGGCCGGGGCTCTGAGCAACCTGCTCTAGTTGCAGATGAAACTAAGTATGGGAGCATTGCCAAGAAATTCACTTTTGAACTGAAATGGATATTCCCTTTGTGTTCTAATTATTTTTCTGAAGGCCAAGAAGTGAATCATGCGGTGCTTGGAGAGCACAAAGGTGGGAGTGCTCTGCAGTGCCATGGCAGCATCCATGAGAGCAGTCAGGAAGATGAGAAGCTGTCCTCAAGGGTTGCCACTTGTCGGTAACCTGATGCACAAAAGTGATTCCTGTGTGTCTCTCAAGATCGTGATGTTTCTTTTAATCTATTTTGAAAGAGGGAAATCTTTTAAATTTAGAGGGAAAAAATAATGTGGAAATGATTAAGGAAGTATGAGACCTTAAATTTCCAGAATGTTTTTTTTAGGTTCGTGCTTTACAGAGTTGCTTTGGCAGAAGAATTTGTGAACTGAAGAAGAGGCAGGTGCAGCTCAGCTGTGAGAGGCACCAGCACTGCAGAGTGTCCAGGGGTGGATGCCTGAATGATGTGTGGGCTCTTCAGTCCCATATACCTTGCAAGACATGTGAGGGCAAGGAGGTGGCTACTTTAAAAATGAGCCTGTGTTTTTGGAAGGAATTGTGAGCGATGGGCAGTTCGTTTCATTCGCAGGTGGTCAGCCCAGGAATTTCCCCAAATTGTGCAGTACTTTGGAGGTTCTAACGGCATCGTCTCTAACCTGCATAGCTTCTGCTAAAAGAAATTGTGTAGTTCTACAAACATCTCAATAACCTATAAAGGAATAAGGGAAAAGAGGTGCTGATGAGCACGATTAGCTTGGCCTTTCACAAAACCTTTGACAAAGGCACACTGTCCTTAAGAGAAGCCAAAAATACACGTGAGAAATGGCTCCTTGGGTTAGAAACCAGCCAAGGAGGATCTTTGTGATCCAGAAAAAGTTCTGTCCCAGCAGAAGGTTGTGGAGTGATTCTACTCCATTTACAGGTTGTTGGGATAATTTTGTTTCAGTTTGTTGTGTTTGGTACCTGACTTGTTCCTCATTTTCTGTGTAGACGTGGTGGTTTGGGGAGCATCAGAGCAAGGAAGGTGCTTCAGCCCCTGCACTTCCCACGGTTCTCTCGCTGCCATAGCAGGAAAAAAAGAATGAAACGGGAACGTCTGCTGCTTGGTTTTATGGGTGCTTATATTACAGATAAGCAGTGGATAATTAGATTTATTTTTATGGCTTAGAATTTATTTTTATGGATTAGAATTGGTGGGTCACTTGGAGGGCAGGTGGAGGCAGCATTTCATGATCTTGACCGTCTCACATCATCTCTCCTCCCTCCCCATCCCTTTTTTTATCTGCATTTTTGGTCACTGGGAAGTAAGAGACTTCTGTACCCTCCTTCATGTACTTTAGGGCGTTTTTCTCAGTCTTGCCTGTTCCATGGGCTATAATCAAAGTTTTATTTGTATCGTCTGAGTAATATGTGTGGAGAATGTCAAACAAAAATTCAGGAGACTCATGTCTGGTCTCGATGGGAGGAGCTGAGGCAGATGGGCACAGAGGACAGCTGTATTAGTGACAAAACTGTCACCTGTCTGCCCTGGGCACTACTGCAGTCTTATTGTTTAGGATTTAAAGTCCCTGTAAGGCAAGTGCAAACACACGGTCTCTAAGGAAAAAGAAGCTGCATGCAATGTGAGTTACTGGTGGAGAGTAAATATAGATCTATATTTTTTTTGTCCTGCTTTTTGCACTGTTCTGAGTAATTGTTTTTTCTTCTGAACATTATTGAAGCTTGAAAATACTGATTCTTGCTTAATTACTGTGTGAATTCAAGCTTGACCTTGAAGGAAAAACATCTTTGCTGTGAGGGTGGCAGAGCCTGGAGCAGGCTGCCTAGAGAGGCTGTGGAGTCTCCTTCTCTGGACATATCCCAAACCTGCCTGGATGCGATCCTGGGCAACCTGCTGTGGGTGACCTGCTGGAGCAGGGGGTTGGATGAGATTATCTCCAGAGGTCCCTTCCACCCCTGCCATGCTGGGATTCTGTGTTACTCTGTGAGATGGGGAAGCAATGGTTAGAACATATAAGGGGGGCATCTCCTTTCTCAGTTTTGTCTGAGGAAAAGACTGTGCAAAGAGCCACGGAAGAGGTGGGACAGGACTGGGAGAAGCGGTGAGAAGACACCTGTGGGAAGGACCCAGGAAGAGCCTTGGTCAGGGACTCCTGCTCTTTAAGCAGGTGAGGTAAGGACATGGTGGAGGTGTGATTTCTCATCAAGGAACAGGCAAAAATCCAGGTCAAAGAGATCAATGAGGATGAAGAGGAAGGGAAGAGGTTACGGGTGCTGATGGCCTGAAAGCTGTGGGCCCCAAGAGCCTTGGACAACAGAAGGAAAAATGAGCAAAGAGGAAGCAAAGAGGGGATGTGGTGGGCACCTGGTGAGATTTCTGCACAGTTGGTAATGGAGCAGGGTGAGACAAGGGCAGTGGGGGAACTTGAACCAATTTCAGCCCCACAGCTCTGGTCCTCATCCTGACCGGGGCTGGAGCCAGGTGTCCGCAGGAATTTTTCCCACCACAGGTGAAGCACAAAATCTCCAGCAGCTGCAGGGCTGGGCTGGGCTGTGCATGGGATCTCTAATGCCTTTTAATGTATTAATCAGGTCTCCTTTGCACCCTGGTGACTTTTCCTCCTTTTGGTAAAGTAATTACCTAAAAACTGGTAGAGCCTGTGCAGCTTTGACTTTTACAAGGTGCCTCGTCGGATACTAAAATACAACACCAATAATCCCACGTGATTTAAAAAAAAAAAAAGCAAAACCTATCTCTGCAGCCAGTAATGCCCAGGTTTTAAATTTTCTGGTGATTTTCTTTGTAAACTGCTCAGCAGGGTATTATTCAGGCAGCTGCATCGAGGGACTAATATAACATGTGTTCTCAATTTTGGACCCTTTATGTTAGGAATTTTCCATTGTGCAATTGCATTAAATCTGAGGCAGCTGACAAGAGGACGATGTTTTCTAACTCTGCACAAGGTTAAATGACTGAAATAAAAATAGATGGAAAGGAAAACAAAGTAAAATAAGTTTGCTTTCTAAGGTAGTGGCAGGCAGTAGTATGAGGTCAGGGACTTAACGAGAGCCCAGCCATCAGTCAGGGACCCTGAAACAACCAATCCTCCCTCAGTCACTGTGGGAATGATCTTCTGTTTCAGATGCTCCTTCTGTTTCATTCACACAAATCACAGAACCAAGAAGGCTGTGTTTAAAGTTGTCTTTTGTATAAAAAATTGTGGTGATAATGACTATATTTGCAGAAGTGTTTTCCTTTCTAAATGCCTGGGCTGTAGGACATGTGCAGCGTTTTCCTTGCTAGGAAACCTCGGATTTTCACCACTGCCTGTAAGAAGAGCCCATGCTGGGCTGGTGTTGGCGGAGGGCAGTCTGTTGAGCAGCAGGGTGGGCTTCCCCATGGGAGAGCTGATGGATTCCCAAATACAAAGATCAGGTCAGGACAGCAGCGGCGGGTCAAGCCAGAGCTCTGATCTTCAGAAGGACCATCAGTTGGGTGGGTTTCCAGCCTCACGTGCATGTGGGTCTCTGTCCTGCAGCACACCGGGACCCTTCTGGAGTTGTTTTGGGCTCTGTGTTCCCATCTAACTGGGCTTTCACTCTTGCTCCCATTTTATATCTCCTAGGTTTTATTTTCCGCCCAATTTGCAGAATTGCTGCTCTTTTTCCTTCTGAAATCGAGACGAAATGTCACACCAGTTTCAGCAGGTCTAGTTACCTAGTCTCTTGCAGATTGTCAGCACGATGCTGCTTGAGCATTTGCTAAGGAGTTTCATAAATAGAAGCAAGGGAGGGTGCCATTTATTGCTGTAATTTTCTTACTGAAGCAGAGCTTTATGTCTTTGCAGAGTTAATAGCTTTTGCTCAGGTAGAGAACGAGGTGACCTCAGATGCTAAATCCCATTTTGTTCTCTTTAAATGACCAGCTGCACCCCACTACAGTAGTTTCAGTAGTTTGTACCCTCGTTATTGTTTTGTTGGCTTTGTGTTTTGGATAGTGGTGTTTTCATTACCAAGTCCTCTGGGGTTAGAGCGGGTCTGGTGACCAGGGTGCTAAAGCTGGACACCTACATCCAGCCAGCAGCTGCCCCTTCCAGCATAACCTTCTTCATACCCTTTGGTGCATCTCCTTTAGCCTTCAGAGAAGGTGTTTCTTGAGCTGGCAGCTCATTTTGCTGGGATGATGCTGGTGGAGAGGTTCCTCTGCACATCCTGTTGTTAGGTGAGCCACTGACTTGTGTAGTTAGCAGGGGGTTTCAGCAACAAATGGGAAGCTACATCCATTTAAGACTGCAACTTGTCAGTCAGTTGCAAAAAGTTTTATATTTATATATGTATATTCCTGTTTTCTGAAAAAATAGCTCTAGTTTTGAGCTGAGCAAGACAAACCAGTAAGTTAAAAATAAATCTCCAGTACACAGTGCATCTAAACACAAATTGTTTATTACTGGCTATTTTATTTATACCAGTCGTGGGATATTCAACTACTGACCTGGGAACAGCAAAACATCGTTTTTAACTCCGGTTCAGACAGCAGCGCAACAAGCAGAATTTAGCCTTGAGACCACAGAGAAACCCTAATGTAGGTCCCCAGGAGGAAAACCGGGGGTCAGGGTGCTGCTGATGGTGGGCAGGGCTGGACTGCCCTATTTCTGACTGCAGGGCACAAGCAGAGGCATGCTGCTCTGCACCCTCACTGGCGGTGTTGCCTCACTGCCTTCGGCAGGCAGACCAGCCCTGAGTGCGTCTTCCAGAGCACCCCAGCTCTGCAGGCACCTTTTTTTTCCTGAATAATCAGATGTAAATTAACAACAGAGGTGAAAATTCAACCATCTGCTTCTCTTCTACCTAGAAGGAAAAGAAAACAGCCATTAATTTAATTTTATTTACTATTGAAGTAACCTTTTGTATCAGTTTTGGCAGCACTGTGCAATCTAAATGGAGTGCCAGGCATGGTCCCTTTTAATATTTCTCAGTGTAGATCTAAAAGCCTACTTAAAATCTTTGGATTCTAGACCATTAATGAAATTGTGACATCTGGTTGAAAGCCTGTGCAAGGAACGTTTGTAATAGCTGGAGTTTTTATGAATACAGCTTGCATCAGCTGGAAGGGAAGAATATAGAAAAGGCATGGACTTAATGGGTTCTGTTCTGCTCAACATTTGTTCCACTTAAATGAGGGAAATGAAAACTATAATGTTAGCACTTGAAAAGCAGACGGTTTTTCCAATATTTTCCTGCCACTTTTAGCCAACAAACACGATGGCTGTTGCATATGGTGGTCAATGACTACATTTCCTGCATATTTAAGGTTAAAGTCTTTTCCTCTTTTTTTTTTGTTTTGTTTTGTTTTGTCTTTGTTGTTTGTTTTGTTTTTGGGTTTTTTTTTGTTTGGTTTGGTTTGGGTTTTTTGGTTTGGTTTTGGTTGTTGGTTTGGTTTTTTTTTTGTGATTGATTGGTTTTTTTGTTGAAAAAACAAAACTTGCCCTCAGATCTGGAGAGGCAGTCGGGAGGGAGCTCGGGTTCACCCAGGCATGGCCCAGTGCAGCGGGTTCAGCTCACAGAAGCAGGCAGTGTGGACTTTTCTCTATTACTTTCCTTGGCCATTAGGAAAAGCCAGCTCTCGGCTGGGCACCAGAATGCTCTCCTCCCGCTTCAGCTCCTCTCTGCTGTTATTAAAAGGAAGAACATTTTCTTGCTAATCATTTATATATATATATATCTCTGTCTCCACCATATATTTGTTTATCTTCCCATTCTCTTCTGTTTCTTCCAGGTACAACTTGTCTGATCGCGCTGCTGTCAGACAAAGAGCTGACGGTGGCCAATGTTGGAGATTCCCGAGGAGTCCTGTGTGACAAGGACGGGAACGCGATCCCCTTGTCCCACGACCACAAGCCCTACCAGCTGAAAGAGAGGAAGAGGATTAAAAGAGCTGGTGAGTCATAACATTTCTGCTTTGGCTTGAAGGTTCATCTTTTTTCCTCTCTCCTTTGCCAATAATACAAAGAGAGGGACTGAAAAGTTCTAGACTGAGGCGTCAGCGGATAAAATCTTCCATTATTAATACAGCACTTTTCAGTAGGATGTCATGGTGCAGACAGAGAAATGAAGCAGGTTGACCTATCTCTTATCAACTAGTGCCAGAGTAAGAACAGCAGCTTCACCCTCACCAGCCAGTTGACCATCCCAGCCGGTTCCTCTGTTATCTCAGGGAGCACAGAAACAAACAGGAGCAGCAGCACTACAGGCTTCTTCACACCAAATCATAGCAGCAGCCTGCATGTGAGAGGCTGGGGCTGAAGCTGAGTGAGGTTTACTTCCTACAACAAGCAGAGATTCTAATCTAAATCTAATTCATCAGAGATGGTTTTTGCTTCTCATATAGTGACTGCAAATGAGTACAAACATCTGAATTATAGCAGGAGTATAGGGAAAGCATATAAGAAATTACAGTAAATCCTTCTAGCTTTCAGCACTTGTCAGTTCAGCAACCTCCTGGGCTAGAAGTTACCTTTGGATCATGAAGTTTAATAGCCAATTCTCTATGAATATGCCAAGGTCTCTTTTGAACCCATTTTGAACACACAGCAGCCTGCAGCAGCAAATGATTCAATGAATAAAAAAAGTTCCTCTTGTTTGTGTTAAACCTCCTGATGAGAGTTGCCTCTCCACCCCCACATCTTCGTCTGTGAAGTGGAAAGAACAAGTTTTTCCCAGAGTATACAACATTTTTGAAGCCTACAAGTTACCAATACACTCACACCAGCATAAGCACCTGCATGTGTGCAACATGCAGTTTCCTCTTATTTTGTTATCAGCGAGGAGACATTGAGAGCAGTGGGGATCCTTCCTGCTGCTAGAGAGGGAGCTGAGTTCACATGTGCTCTCCAAAGGGGCGGAAAGAATGTACAGATCCTAAGAAGAAGGAATTGGAAAATCGTGGTCTCACTTTGCTTCAACTTCTGTACCTGGGGGATGTATGAATAAAATCTGGAGATCTGTTTGTAAAGTTGCTTCCCTGTTAGCCAAGTTCAGGGCCTCTCTGCAATTGTTCACTTAGAGAAGGCCTTCACTTAGGAGAAAAAAAATACCATATGATCATACCCAGGGCAGCAGTGGAATCCCCATCCCTAGAAGGATCTAAAAGCTATGGAGATGTGGTGCTGAGGGACATGGGGCAGTGGAGACCTGGCAGTGCTGGGAGAATGGTTGAACTCAATAATCTGAAAGGTCTTTTCCAACCAGAACGATTCTACAATTTTTGTGGCCTCATAGTGCTGTTAGAAATGCACATTCTGGTTTATACTACTGCTGGATACTTCTACATGTTGGAACATCCTATCTTTACACACAGTAAGTGTAAAATTGAAGCCAAATGTCCAAACTGAATTATCAAGCCTACATGGCTCCTGTGATGGCAAAAACTGACTTTTTCCCACTATCTAGATACTTTCTGGTCATGTACAACCAAAGAAAGCGACAGTAGCCACATCATTGTGATACATTCTGGTTTTCCAGCTTCACATTGCACCATGGAGCTGCACTGTCCAGGGCTCTGTAGGTAGTTATAAAATAACTGCCCACTTCTGTTAGTAGGATTAGACTTAATTTAAAAGTGAAATCCATATAGCCACAGTTGAGAAAATAGCCTTCAGACCTCATTGTGAGATAAATCAATTTGAGGCAGCCTGAAAAAGCAACTCAAAGAATACAAGGAATCTTCTTCTGACCAGGAGCTTGAGCAGTGTATACAGTGGCCTTGAAACACCCGTGGGTTTGGCTCAGGAAGAAAGACTTGGTTGTAGAGCCACAAGGTGACTGACACGGATAGAAATTTAAGTCGTTCACCTTGAACATAATCCTCTGAGCTCAGCTCTCGCTACAATACAAAATGTTTGTGCTGTTGCCAGAAAGCTTCTTTCTTTCAAGCCTTTTCTTCTCCAGTGGCAGCCAGTGCTGCAGAGCATTTGCTCTTCCCGGAGCCTCACTGTGTGTTCTGAATGGCTGGCTTCATCAAAGAAAATACCACAAGTGCCAACAGACACTCCAGCAAACCACGGGAATTCAACTTGTGCCATAGGCAGTTCCAGGCGCCACGTGAGAATGGCACCAAAATTATTTTGTCCACATAAGCACGACCTGCAGAGACTGGAGCAGTCGTGCTGCAGCCAGCCAGCAGCATCACCCGTCTCCTCCACAAGTGCAGCACCAGGCACAGGAACTGCTCTCCTCGAGCTGTGTGGAAAATAACAAAGTAAAATGGCCTCTTCTCAAGTGGATTTTACTTCCTCTGTCACTCCAGTCCACACACATGATTACACACCAGTTACTAGAGCCCTGATCACTGATGAAAACTTACCGTGGGCTGGTGACTAGGTGGATATGAAACATTTAGTGCCCTCAGAACCTACAGCAGCAGCTGGACGAGTTTGGCTTTGTGGCACATCTAAAGACGTGATGGAGTAGGCTCACCAGTCCCTTCTTCTGTGGTTATGGCAGGAAGCATCTTTTTCGTTAGTCTGGAGAAAAGGAGGCTCAGGGGAAATCTTATTTTCAGCAGCTCCTTGACAGGAGGCTGGAGCCAGGTAGAAATCAGTCTCTTCGCCCAAGGAAGAAGGGACAGGACAAGAGGAAATGGCCTCAAGTTGCACCAGGGGAGGTTTAGGTTGGACATGAAGAACAATTTCTTGCGCAGAAGGGTTGTCCAGGGCTGTGCCAGGCTGCCCAGGGCAGTGGTGGAGTCCCCATCCCTGGAGGGTTTTCAAAGCCATGGAGATGTGGTGCTGAGGGACATGGTTTAGAGGTGACCTGGCAGTGCTGGGCTAATGGTTGGACTTGATGATCTTAAAGGTCTTTTCTAATCAAAATAATTCTGAATCCATATTCATAATGGAGATTCTGTAGAGGTATTTATGAAAACAGCCAGGTAATTATTTTTTTTTTCTGCTGGTTTTAACACAAATCAAGTTTCAAGCTTTAAACGATGGTAAATCACTACATGAAGTGTAGTTTCACCTGAAAGCAGAAGGAATTTACAAATTAGATCAGCCCATGGAGGAATGGAAACACTATGGTAAGATTTAGGTGACTAACAAAAAGCACATGAGCTGGAGTGCAGAGCTGAAAATGTTCTGATCGTGACAAAGAACAAAGACATTTATATGAACACAGAAGCAGACAGCTTGCAGATGTAAAAGACAACAGTTCTCCTGATTTTGTCAGCCATTTTAATGTTCCATGTCTGCAAATTATTTGTCCTCAAGTGACTTTTCATTCACGTTAAGATGATGGGAATGTTGCTATAAAGAGTGCAGGCAGCACAGGTGGTGTCAGAGTCATCGATTTCAGGGCAAAACATATCTAACCAGAATCAGCCTCTAAATGAAATATTCTCAACTAAAAGTAGCCTAACTCCTGGTGATGGTAAAATCAGTCAGAGCCCACACTGCATTTTTCTGACTTTAAGTAAAATCTTGTGATCAGTTTGTTTGCAGCAGGTTTTTGGTCCTTTTTGACACAGCTCGTTCAAGGCAGTTTGAAAGAAGAGCTTTTAAACTGTTTGCTCTTGCTTCTTTGCTTTATGCCCTGCAGTGAGAGAGTCCTACCACAGGGCATTGTCTGTGTCCTGCCCTTCATGGATCTTCTGACACGGGGAAGAGGTGAACTTCAAAGAAGGAGATGTTTGCTAACACGAGAACACAAAGATTGGCTTTCTGTGTTTTTGCCATGAGGCTCCCTGAGCAGCGAGGCGTGTAGTGCAGGAGTACCTGTGTTCAGCACATTGTCAGTCTCTCTGGGGCTGCTTTGTTTGAAAGCAGAACCCTTCCCAACTTCCCTGCTTCCAGCACCATCGCCAGCACTAGCGGCCACAATCCAGCTCTTCCCTGCAGCGCTCTGAGATTTACTTAAGGCATCTCCTGCTTTTTGAGATATGTAACATCTGTAAACGTGAGGATGCAGCAGGATGAATTTTTGGGTGGGTTTGACAGGAAGCCAGAGGAATGCTTTAACTTTAAAAAGGACTGCTTTAAGTGTTGGTGTTTCTCTGCAGGTGGTTTTATCAGCTTTAACGGCTCCTGGCGCGTTCAGGGGATCCTGGCCATGTCCCGCTCCTTAGGAGATTACCCTCTGAAGAACCTCAACGTTGTCATTCCCGACCCCGACATTCTTACCTTTGACCTGGACAAACTGCAGCCAGAGTTCATGATCCTGGCGTCAGATGGTCTGTGGGATGCCTTCAGCAACGAGGAAGCCGTCCGATTCATCAAGGAACGCTTGGATGAGCCACACTTTGGTGCAAAGAGTATAGTTCTACAGTCCTTTTACAGAGGATGTCCTGATAATATAACAGTGATGGTGGTGAAGTTCAGGAACAGCAGCAAACCAGAAGAACAGTAATTACCAGTGGCTCTCCGCCTCACTCTGAACTCAAAACAAACTCTTGCATTTTAAACATAGTAGAAAGTTCTAGTAAATACCATTAAGATTCTACACAAAAGGAACAGATCCCTCTGGTCTTTGTTCTTTGCTTAACAAAAGGAGCAATACAACAAATACATTCTGAGTGACGATAAGAATTAAGTTTACTCACATGTACCTGTCTCCTGTGCCCTTGCTGCTCCTTAGAAACTAACTGTAACCCTCCATTGCAGAATTCTGTCCACAAATCCTCTGCAGAAATTTCATTTGATTCCTTCCCTCTCATTTCTGATAGTCAAAGGTCCTTGTGGATGCACTGTAGGGTCAGGGCAGTGCTGCTGCGTTACTAGGAAGTGATAGGAGAGAAGCTGCTTCCTACTCGTAGGGGTGACTCTGCAGAATGATGCTCTCGTGTCTCTCATCTCTTTTCTTTTTTAATCTGCAGTGATAAGGTTCTGTAGGAAAAGGTTTGTGATTATCAGCCTGTGACTGATATGAAGGAGGAAGAGGAGCCAGCTGTCAGCCTGCTACTGCAGAACTGGCTCCCTCCCGTTGTTGAACTTCCTCTCCTTAAATAAACCTCCACCAAGCATGTGATGAGGTTCAGTTACTGAACTACCCCAAGCCACATGTTGATTCACTCTCTGCATTACTCTTATAACATTCCTTCTATGCCATATTGTATCCAAACCAACTAAGGTTAAACTCCAGCAAAATACTCTGAGGTCTGACACTTTTCATATCAAAAAATAGCTCTGTTGTGATTGAAGAACGTCCGTCATCCACCAAGGCTCTTTGACTTTTCACATGCATGTAAAGAAGGTAATGCGAGATAAAATTAATTTCATTAGCGACTGTTTGGAAAACTAATCAAACCAAGGCCCTCCTTAGAGCTACCTAGGTGGAAGTCAAGCCAATTAAAGGCTTCCATGTACCACTGCAGATTAATTTGTGGTGTTAATCCAGAGGAAGGACACTTCAGAACCGTTTTTTGGTATGATGTATAAATGCCAGGCAGCATCATTGCCATGTAGAGACGAAAGCTTGTGTTAAATCTAGATAAAAAATATGCTTAGATCTAACTTTAAGTATTTAATTGTATTCTGGAATCTGTGACTACTGTAAGTTTAAACAAGGCCATTCTGAGTTTATCCTCCGTCCAATAACTTGGCTGGCTGCTTCACGGTGGAGAGGCAGCAGTAGCAGAGGGACAGGGCAACGTGTTTTTGAGGAGCAGAGCCAGGGCTTGGGTTGGAGGGCAGTGTTTTGGATGGTTCCATTCCCTACAGGTATCACGCCTTACAACACCCCTTGGAATTCCCTCCCTGCAAAACACGGTCCTGGACGAGCCGCTGAAGTCTCTGGTCTTCAGGGTGATGCAGTTTGTCAGTATTTGGGACCTGAGGTGAAACGGGGATCTAACGCAGTAACCAGTTTCATTTCTGGGGTACAGACACACCATCGTTTAGTTAAGAGCTCCCTCTTTCTCCTCACCCACCTCTGGCATTTCTGGGCAGTGTTGTGCTGTGGCTGTGGCTGCGCTGTGTGGGTGTGAGTCCCCAAAGTGAAAAATGAAAGAGCACAAATTTCTGCTCAAGAAGAAATTCTCGCCCGTCTTTTCATTTTTGTTCCTCGGTTATCTCTTCCCTGACAAACTTCACTCCTTCAGCTTGTTTGGAGATAATCAGACCTCTTAATTTGGTTTGTTGCTGTTCCTGGTGCTATTCCCATTGCGTCTGTGTCCGTTAGCAGCCTCTCTTCATCCCAGATGCTGAGTAGAGCCCCTTGACTCTGAGGAACAGACAAACAAAAAGCAGAAGTGTGGAAGTGTCCAGCACCCTCTGAAGCCAGCAGGCACCCAGCCTGCACTGGTCCCCCCACAGAGGATGGAAGGGTTTGGACTTTTTAAATCTCTTGAACAGTGCATTCGGTGAATTTTAAATGCAACTCTGCAGTTAAATTGAGCAGCTAACAGGAAACATTAGTAACGGCAGAGCGCTTTGGTTACTTTATTTTGAGAGGGTATTTGAGGTCACAACGCTGTGAAATGAAAACCTTGAGTGATATTTTCATGGGAGTGCTTAATCGTGTCCTCAGTAATGCTACAGCAGCATATCGGAACTGTGCTCCCAGCAGAGCATGGCACGTTTGCCTTTCCTCTCTCCTTCACAAATGATGTTCCCGTGGTACGGGCTTTTTGTAGGACACTGTCTGGATGTTGGTCAAAGCAGCTGCCCAGGGAAAAAAAGAATTAGACCTAGCAGCATATAGAACCCTAAAGCAGAGGGAAGCTTGTAGAGCAGAGACATCACTACTAGTCCTTCACAGGCCTTGGAGGAGAATTTGGAACTGGAACAATGGCCAGCTCTAAAAAAAGCCATTATAAACTAATACCACTTGGGAGAACAGCTGAGGGCTGCCACTAAGGCCCCTGCAGCGCATGTTGTCCAGGTTAGCGAGCGTGGCCAAGGGACAGCCAACCTTCTGCTGAGCACAGCTTACTCTCTGGTTGCTCTGTCGCTGGAGATAGGCAGGAGAAGGAGGTCCATTCCCTCCATTCCCATCCAGTTCAACCCCAGTCAGCCGTTTTCAACCTTCAACCCCCCACAGTTACCACAATAGTTGTTCTAGCACCTTGAGTATTCTCTGCCACACTATCACCTTTCTAGCAGCTCTTTCCTAGCCAAAGTCATTCATGCCAATGATCTCTGGGAAAGTTGTTGGCTTCTGTTTTTATTACTTTAAAAACCTAGTTACAGTTATTTTAGGTTTAAAGATGGACTAGTGGAGATGAGCAGCTTCGTGCAGTCTTCCACATGGAGTGCCTACCTGTGCCCCCTGCTAGGTATCTTCTGAGAAGTATTTAATCCAGATCTAGACATGAATAATTTCCCAGTCATGCCGATTTGTGCCGAATTCTGTCATGATACGTGGAGTTGTTGGGTGACAAGATGAAGTAATGTGCATATTGCTTATGTAACCTTAACAATCTAGGGTCTGACTCCCCACTGCCTTAATAACATCTGACATCTGGAAAGGGTTGTCAGACACCATATCTAGAAATATCCCTGGCCAGAAGCTGTCACCAGAAACATCCCTGGGTACCCTTCCCTTGAGCAACGTGGCAGAATGTGCTGCAGCACCAGAGAGCAGTCCTGATGCCCTGCCTTGGCTCCTCTCCAGACAAAAAGGGAGAGGCATTTTGAGTGAAGCAGCTTGAACACATCAGAGAGCACCCAGGTTCTCGCTGGATGTCTTTGTGGAAGTTTGGTGTTGCCTAAGCCAGAGCAGCTCCATCTGTCACAGCTGTTTGTCACGTAATGATGGTTTCTAAGGGCAGAAAACTGCTGTCTTGAGTTGCTGCCAAAGAGCATCTTTCAAATAGTCCAATATGAAAAAATGTACCTTGTAATTAGTCATCTGATCTGATACTTTAAAGAATTCAGGCTCTTCCCAGTGATGTTAGAAGTTAGCAGGTTAACCCATCACAGAGCACATTTTCAAGACATTTAGCTGTCCATTCTGATTACAGATACCGTCTAGTTATCATTCTGTGGGCTGCTAGAAAGGCTGGTGACTCCTGTAATGGAAGGGCTACAGCCTGCACCCTCTGTAGCTCCGGGCACAACCTGGGGGTCCCCAGCGGAGGTGCCAGCCCGGTTGCACGGGCTCGGAGCTCCGTCTAGTGGCTGGCCTGGCTGAGGCACAGTGAAGACACCTAACATCACCAAGGATCGTCTGCTGACTTTTGGACGCAAAGTCAGCACCAAACCTACTGCTCTTGTTACAGTATTGCACAGTTTCATGAGGGAAAATTAGAAGAAAATGGGTTGTGAAGTCCTTTGAGTACAGACGTTGGTACCAGAGCAGCACGTCAGCTCCAAGTGACAGGAACTCTGTGTCTTGAACTGAGTTTTGTTGCTCAGCTGCCTCTCAGAATACATGACAACCTTGCTTTAAATAATACTCATGTACTCCTAATGTCCCTGGTACTTATTTTACATAGAAAAACATTTAGTAAATGATTATACTAAATTAAAAAAAAAAAAAATCACCAGCCTTTCATGTCCTAAAGAAGATTTTTAGGCCTCCACCTTGATCTGGCTGTAAATGGCAAGGTTAAAATTCAGCATGTTCTGCTGAAGTTTGGCAGCTGTACAGACCAGAGCTGCTGCCGCTGGCTGGTGTCACTGTATTTATAAATCACCTTCCTAAACCTGAGGACTCCTGTCTAAAAAGACACATACAATTAAGTTACTATTGAGCTGAAGCTTAAATCACTTTTATTTCTATAGCACTGCCTGTCTAAGGCACTGTCTATCTAACACTTTTCACTGTCTAACACCTGTGAAATAAAGTGGCTTTAGGATTTTTCATCCTATGAAAGAAGGTGGCTGTAGGACTTTTAGAAACCCAATATCTAACTAGAAGGGGGATGGGGTGTGGTTTGTTTTCCAATTTTAGGTTTCTTTTACAATTTTAGTTTTTTTTACAATGTGGACTCACCTATACATTTAAAAAAAAAAAACCAAAACACCACCAAAACATCTCCTCAGCTTCATTTTAACTCTTGATTTCTCTCCTTCCTCCATGGAGTACTTGCATTTGGGTATGGTTTACAGCTTAATACATAATGACATTGAAACCTGGCAAGCTTTATTAATGTAACGATGACTGCAGAAAGCTTT
>NW_008630442.1:93871-98535 GCF_000691845.1 Merops nubicus
TCCCTACCTACCACCTTTATCTTGAGCAAAGTACTTGATGAATGACCGGAATGGTGCACGCCACGCAGACAAAAATGGAGATAAATGAAAATTTGAAAAACAGGGAGCAAAGCTCTGCCTCCCCAACTCCTTCAACACACCTAACATAACCCAGAGGCACGTGTCAGGAGTCCAGCATCTCCTTTTTCAGTTAACTTTCCATCAGTTTCAGTTTGAATTTGAAAGAAATATGATAAAATCACATTATTTCTTGCACATCCAGTCACCTGTAAGTTACTTGCACTGAAATGCTTTAGCAGGAACTAGAAAATGTAAGACAAAACTTAGGAAATTATCCCAAACCATCTATGTCCTGTTAACACTGGAGGGATCATAGAGCATAGTGCCCTGAAGTTTGCAGCACATGCTATTTCATGGTTTATTTTGAACTCGTTTGTACTAGAATACACAAAAAACATTTAACTCTTCTGAAATAAGACAGCAGAGGCTTCTACTTTTACGCTGTAACCCCCTTTTGGGATGCATCCAGCAGCAGTTTCGGAACAGCTTTGACCAATGATCACTTTTAGGCTTTTCCAGTCAGAAAGCCCCATAGTTTTCCTATCAACATCACAGGTCCTTGAAATTCTGATGTAATCTGGCTTTCCCCATGCCTAGAGAAGAAAAAGAATCAGAGGATTTGGGAAAATCTTAGCCTATGGTTTAGGCATCGTTTTTAGCACAACGTTGAAGGCAGATGCAATAAAATTTGGGCCCACCACTGACTTAAATGCTTATTTTAGTTCACAGGCTTAAGCTTTTGTTCCCTCTTGCATGGTTGCTCACCCCAGAAACTTTCCTGACATTTGCTTTAAGCAGAAACATCAGCTTAGTTATGAATTTTCATGGTCTTTTAAGCAATAATAAGGTCAGACTCAAATACAAACCAGACTTGGAAATGAGGAGTTTTTTAAAAAAAAAAAAAAAAAAAAATCAGGAAAGGGAACATTTCACAATGTGCATTTCTTGCAGATTTGATGCCACTTCAGGTGACAGCTTCAGGTGGCTTAAAGAGATCACTGTGTATAAACTGGTGAAAGCAAAAGCCTCATAGAGCAGCATTCTCATTCTGGGGCACAAATACCAAAACTACCTGGCATGGTGGCAGTTGGGTTTTTCTGCTCCATCACCCATGGTCCTGACTCTCACAACACGAGCACAGCCTGCTCTAGTTATCCAGCTTCTGAAAACTGCAGAGTCTTTCATAATTCCTTTTTCTTTTTTCAGAAAAAGCAATACAAACTGTGCTGTAGTATCAGTGTTCTTGTGATGAATAATGGATTTCTAAATGTTTAATGTGGCAGGCTTACAAAAAAAAAAAAGGGAGCGTTTTTTTTAAGCTGTATCAACAATCAAAGAACAAGTCAAACATTTCTCACAGAGCTCTTGGGATCTGAGCACAGTACAAGAATCAAGGAACAGATCCTAAACCCACAGGAACAGCTGTAGTTTCACCTCTGGTTCCAGAAACACAACAGCATCCTTTCCACGGTTATGCAACACTGTATCTTTAGTGATTTAGCTTAACAAAATCTATTTTTGAAAAACTTTGACCTTCTTAACCACCACCATCTGAAATACTTGTCTAGAGAGTATTGTCCCTGAGACCTCATTTTTATATCTAAAAAAGCAACACGTCCTGTAATTCCATCAAAACTCCACATACCGTTGTTGAAAATACAGCAAAATTCAATACCAACCATAACCACAATGTAACAAAAAACCTGACGAAACCTCAAACTGTGGCACTAGAGGTTTCTGCACCTCTTCTAATTTGTCTCTAAGAGACTACCTAAAAGACAGCCAAATGTAAATACGTCATAACATCTTAGATGTAGTACAGAGAAAGTGGCAGTGCTCTGTCATTCCCGACGTACAGGATGTGTAACAATAGTATCTTCACTGTGGTGTGGCTGTGTCAAGAATAATCATGGTAATGCAACTGCAAATTCTGTATTGTTGTCTGTTAGAAGTGTAAACTACTGAAAACTTGGCCTTGCTGATATGAATAAAGCGATTAAAACACCCATCTTTATAGATACAGTAGAGTTTGTCCTCTTTAAGAAATGCGCATCTTAGCATTTACTTTTTTTCATTTAAAAATGTGAAGGTAGGTGACTATTTTAGAAAGCAAGTCACGATATAAATGCGCTTGTTTTACTCTTCCTTAGGTGGCTGCAGAGATCTGGGGACACATCACGTGCGTGTGGATGCACACGTTTCCATTACCCCAACATACGAGGGAGGTCTCGTAACTAAACTGAGCTCTGCTACCCGTAGCCCTCCAGCAGCCTGGGAACATGATCCAACTTTAATTAATGATTCTAAGTTTCTATGACAAACAAATAAAACAATCCAGGTGGGAATTCAGGAAGCACCTTCAAAGCTAGTTTCTTGGCATAAACATCATTCCTCAGTGTCCCTTCATACAGTCCAGACGATTCAGGCAGAAATTCTGTGGTAACAGCAGACCACTTGGAGAAGCATCAGAGAAGCCAGGACGGTGTATTCCAGTGTCCTGCGTGTGTCAGGTACAGACATGGAAAAGGGCTTTGTGAATTCCCAGTATTTTTATTTAAGAATATTAGAATGTCCCAGAGAAACGCCACGATGGCAGTTTTTTGCCCCAGCAGCACAGCCCTCCACAGGCGATGTCATCTCTTCAGCTCTGATTTTGGTTTGTGATAGTTTTAAGTTTATACGTTAAGGGAGAATCAAAGGCAAGTAACTGGAGCGTTTGATGACAAATCCTGCCAGAAATCAATTATTTCACTTGATGTAACACCATGTACTGCAATCAAATGTCTATACTTACAGATATCAAAATTAATTTTATAAAGAAAGAATTGTTCTTCATCTTCTGGAATACTGATGTTCACCTTAAGTATATTTAAGCAAATTCCAATGTAAACATCCTCAAATTTAATAGGCTTGACATGACTCATCAGTTCATAAATTCTGAGAGCCAGTTTTCCATGCAATATATAACCCATCCCACTGCAATATGGAGGATACCACTTGAAGGGATATTCCTGGTAAGAGATGTATCTTCTTTTGTAAAAGCCTCTGTAAGCAAAGTTGTCTACAAGAGGATAACCAGTAAAAATATTTTCTGAGGAATTCAGTTTCAGAAGGAACTTCACCAAGTTAGCAGGGTTGATGAAGACATCGGTATCGGTCTTCATAAGGAATCTTGTGTTAGAGCAGAACTCGGTGACCCACCTGAACGCCATGATTGTTTTCAAGGTGAGATTGTTGTAAGTGTCCATAAAATCCTGTCGAATTATGTCACCATAGAGGAGGCTTTCATCTTCCACTGACAGTGCTGCAACACTGTCCTCCCTTTGAGTGTCCTCACCCAGTAAGAACAGGGTTAGGACTCTGTGTCCCCACCAGAAGTTCTGAGATCCCCACGTTATCCTGATGGCCTGCCTGGACTTCACGTCCTTAGGGCTTGAAGACACCAAGATGACTAGAAATGGATTTATGTCTTTGCATTTCAAGCGCTCCCGCAGCGTGAAGAGGTAGCGTTGCTTGTAAATCGGTTCATATTCATAGAAATACATCATGTCTGCATGCTCCATCGCAGTGTTGGAAGGAAAAATTACATACCACATTGTTAGGACAGAGAATCCGAGGAGAAACAAAAAAAAAAATTTTAGAGTTGTCATATGCATGACACTAACTGGAACTGGGCAATAACTGATTCGCAGGAGTGAGTCAGTGACCTTCACAATCCATACGGCAAGTCCCGAAGCATGTTTCTTGCTGAAAAAGAATTGAAAAAGTAGTTTTCAGAATGTTGTTATCCAAATACTGTCTCTTTCTTGCCTAAAGTGTCAGTGGAGACAAATCCAGGCTCACTGGTCCAGCTGTCACAGCATCCTGTCCATGGTGAACCACTGCCCACACACCAGGAGTGAGCACACCACTGAGCTGCTGTGGAACATAGTACAGGCTGAAACCTCCCCTTGGAAATCTCCCCTACGCTAACCCATCTCTGCAAAATGTCACAGGTCGGGCAGCGTGAGCCCTGAGAGCTTGGCACTTCATCTTCGACTCCATAAGAACTCAATGAACACCCTGCACAGCCTCGAATGACTTCTCACACTCCGCTACAGGTAAGTAATTATTGAGTGCAGATGGGAGAAAAGTGGCAAATTCTTGTATTTATTACAGTCTAATAATCACAACCGATGGATAGTCTGATTTGAAGATTAAAAGATACTGTATTTATAATGTTAGATGCATAGAAAAATAACCCCCCCTTTTTCTTTCTAAACCTGCCAGCAGAACTAATTTGTAAATATGACTGTTCCCAGCTTCTTTTCTGCATATGGTTTACCACTAAGAGGAACTAGAGGTATTTTTGCAACATTTTGTACTGTGATGATCTAATATAATAATCCTTCAAAAAGTATTTCAGGTAACCTTTAGCACTGACTTGCTCTCACTGCTAATTGCCGAAGCAATCCTAATTCTCCATCCTAGGCACCTTCTCACAACACCCACGCTAATTAAGAGGTGCCAGCCCAGAGGCGGAGAGCGCAGCAAGGGGAAATCGGCCGCCCGCTGCTGAAGCCGAGCGAAAGAGCGAAGCCATTTCAGAGTGTCCTGCTAAGGGC
>NW_008630443.1:0-482 GCF_000691845.1 Merops nubicus
CTTTCTACCATCTGATTGCAATATAGCCTTGACCAAATAACACACACCAAGTCTGTTGTCACTAAAGAGGGGAAATAAATACCCCAAGCTTGTATTAATTGGCATTAATTAACATAGGGAGGCATTAATGAGATAAAAAACTGGAGGGAGTCAGCATTGCTTAGACACACGAGCACATTATAATGCAACTCTAGGGTTTATATGTGCCTCATGTGTATAAAAATCACCAACATCTTCAGCTGATGATCAGAGGGCTGGAGCAGCTCTGCTGTGAGGACAGGCTGAGGGAGTTGGGGCTGTTCAGCCTGGAGAAGAGGAGGCTCCCAGGGGACCTTATAGAGACCTTCCAGTACCTGAGAGGGGCTACAGGAAAGCAGGGGAAGGACTGTTCACAAGGGTTTGGAGTGACAGGATGAGGGGTAATGGCTTTAATCCAGAAAAGGGGAGATTTAGGGTAGAAGTTAGGAAAAAGTTCTTTAATA
>NW_008630444.1:0-18709 GCF_000691845.1 Merops nubicus
TTTTTTTTGTTCCTTGATTTAGTCAAAGACCCTAATCTGTTCTTCAGTGTGTCGTCCACCCTCCCTTCCCAAAACCAAGTTTCCTGTTGTGTGGGCATAAACTCTTGGACAAATAAATCTTGCTTAAGCCCACATCAAAGCTTAATTGTGTAGTGCTGTTATGTAAATGCATATGACCGTGTTTCCTTTTATCTTCTGCTCTTCCTCCTTGTGGTATTAATACAAGGCAGTGGCATGACCTTCCTTTCCATCTCTCTGCAGAAGGGAAGTTCTGCAACAGAACATTTGACAATTATGCCTGCTGGCCAGATGGACTGCCTGGCACCTATGTGAATGTCAGCTGCCCCTGGTATCTCCCCTGGGCTAACACAGGTAAGACCCTTTCTTTACAGGCACAGCTTTAAACCAACCCTGTTTAACTTGTACAGTCTTTGCAAGGATAAAATTGGCTTGGATGGCTATGAGTACAGCCGGTTCTCTTGTAACATAAAAGCAGGAATAGGGTTTAGTATGATGAGCTCTTTATCTCCATTTAGCAGGAGAAAATGAAAATGAGAGGAGAAACTGTTCTTAAAGGTTGCATTTAGTTTGGGTTTTTGTGCTCTCATCTGTTTTTGCTACTTGAAGGTGACTTAATGAAATAGTACTTTGCTTGTTGAACCTAACAATAATAATAGTGTTTCAAAACTATGATAAAAGTAGCAAAGGCAGACAGTAGGTTGTTCTGTGGACAGGTTGTCCTAGCAGATAAAAACAAGGAGGTCTAAAGTGAAAGTGTTTTACTCTGCTTCCTGAGATAAACATTTCTCAGAATGCTGCAAGAAAAAGTTTGACCACTAAAAATGCCACCTTTTTTCGGAAGGACTGAATGTCACCTTTAGAATTTGCACCTTTATATACATGTACACTTGATGCCACTTTATGATAATGTATATTAGATAATTTTGTCTACTGTTCTGACTTTGAAACAGTAGATTTGTACAGCTTGTTCTTGGTGAAGACTCCTATGTCTTGAAGTCTAAATGAAACACTTGTATTAACTAGCTACCTTTGTGTGTTGAATTGGCTTTGGCCCTTGTTAAGGATGCTGGGTCATGAGGATGTATAAATCAGATTGCTGTACATAAAGTGTGGAATCCATGTTGTAAGTGTTGGTACAAAGGGATTTCAGGAATGAGAAAGAAAAGGAATGCAATGGTCAGAGGATGCTTAAATGTTTTAGATAATATGGGACCTGGGCATGATGCAAATGGTATGGAATAAGGGATGGAAATGATACTGAGTCTGGCTGGGATGGAGGGTAATGTTCTTCATAGCAGCCTGTATGGTGCTGTTCTTTGTATTCCTGACAAAGAAGGGCTAATAATGCACCAGTGGTTTGGCTGTTGCTGAACAGTGCTTGCACAGCATCAGAGCTCTTTCTTCAACCCATATGCTGCCCAAGGCCTGTTGACAGGGGGTCTGCAGGAGGCTGGTACATGACATAACTGGGACAGCTGATCTGATCTGACCAAAAGTATGTTCCCTGCTGTAGACCATTATGGCTAGTGATAAAAGTTCAGGGAAAGGGGGAAGAAGGGAGTGGAGGGCACCCATGGTTATGGTGTTGGTCTTCCCAAGTAATGATTGTGTGCCCTGCTTTCCAAGAGGTGGCTGGACATCTGCCTGCTGATGGAAAGCAGTGAATAAATTCCTTATTTTGCTTTGCTTACACACACAGCTTTTGCTTTCCTTATTAACTGTCATTATCTTGAAGGGGTGGTGCTGCGTAGGGAGGAAATCCTCACACCAAAATCAAAATGTCACGCACAAAAACTCCCCTCCTTGTCCCTACACCACTTTCTAACCACAAATTTCACATAACTATTCCCCTTTCTGGCAATGTTCAGTCTCAGTTTTGCCTGTTACCTCTCCCAGTTACTGTCTATCTTGACCAATGAGCTTTTCCATTTTTTTTTCTCCCTCATCCTGTTGAGAGGGGGAAGTAGCTGGGTGGGTATTTGACAGCTGGCCAGGGTCAGCTCATCACATTCACTATGGACTGTTCAGGGCTGCAGGCAAGTCTCTGCTCTGGTGCCTGCAGCACCTTCTTTGACCTCAGTGCCTGCAGGGCTGTTTCTCACGTTTTTTGTGGTGTGTGGATGTATTGTGTTTTTTTTTTTCCTCACCTCTCACTGCCAAGCAGTGTTTGGCACTTCATTACATACATTTTGCCTGAAGCAGCACTGTCTTGGCTGAGGGGCTCAGTGATGCCCTTCGATGGGTCCATTGGAAACTGTGTTCAGCATGGCACAGCTCCAGCCTCTCCTCACAGATGCCAGCTTGCAGCGAACCCCCCTGTGAACACCTAGAAACAGATACCCAGTACACTTGGAACACTGTTGTAGCACTTAATGGCTCTTACTGTTGAGTGGGAGAGACACATGGAAATGTATAAATGTGGTGATTTTGTGTAAGGGGAAATGTCAGGTCAACTATTGCGACCCTTTACCTTTCTGGCTAGCTTTAAGCTTGTCTCAGAGCTGAGACCCTACACCAAAATTGCTCCATTTGGGTTGCTATTTTCATTTGATGTATCTTTTTCTACTAGGGTTTCAAGGTTGGTGATGAGAACCAACATTATGGTGTACTTGGTGCCTAAGGACACTCATGGTGTGTGTGGGAGAGATGATCTGCTCTGCTCTTTCTGCCCCCACGCTCCAGGGTCCTGCTGCTGCTTGGTTATCTATTCAGCCTTGCCTGCTTTGCTAAGTGACCTGCACGCCTGGGCAGTTTTACTCCTGTCTTGGTTATGCTGAATATCTCTGTTGGGGTGACTTTCCCCTAAGATGTATTGCTCTGTGTTCTGCTGGATGAATATTACACTACTATGTCCATATTTGTACCTTCTGCACATCTTTTATATTATTTCTCCTGTCTTGGTAGTAACTGCCAGTTTGATAAGCTCTAAAGTTAAAATGCTAATCCTCTTCAGATTATCAGTAAAGATGTGATGTTCTTAAAATGGGCAAACAAGCTTTTATAAATGTTTGAAATTAGTGTTTACCTCATAATTAATTGACATAGAATTATCAGATGCTGCAGATTTTTTACAATAATGCTGATCTTTCTGTATATCTAAACTCTTCATGGGATTAAATTTCTTTCCTCTAAACCTGTTGACTTACAATTTTTAAGACCCTGGACACAGTTATTTGACTTCAAACTACTCTTGAAACTTCACTGCTAGATAAAGCCTAAATTTAACACAACATTGCAGATTAATAAATTATTGGAATGTGAAATATCTTTCATACTCTTGGAAATGTTTTTAAAAGAGAATTAATTGCCTTGAAAACAGTGTTTGTTTCACTGAAAAGAACAGCAGCATTTTATCTAACCCCTTGCTAGGGAGGATTGCAAAAGTACTCCAGAAATCATTAAACCTTTGGATATGTTCTCTTGCTGTGCATCCTGTGCATATACTTCAATCTTTTTTTTTTATCAGTGAGGAATAATAGAACAAGGAGGCCTTTTGTGATCTGATATAAAACAAGAAGTTGGTATCAGTGCCAGTATGCAATTTAGGAGCCTGAATTACTATCACCTGACACTATTTCATGATGTATTGTGGAGTCATATTCAAAGTGAATGCTGTGGCTGCCATGGTGAAGTAACATCCTTAAAAAGGACCATCTAGAGCAATAGAAAAATGGACACAGTGGATTACACTAATCACTGAAGCATGCTTATTCTTGCTTAGTCCCCTATTTGTAACTTGAAATAGATTCTAGCACTGCAGGGCCACCATCTCTTCACCTGATGAAAATGGAGAAAATGAAAAGGTGAGGCCTTTGTTTAGGAAGTACCTTCAAAACATGTTTACTGAAGATTGTCATGAAATGCTGAAGTGCTTCAGCCAAGCTTGCTCATTTAAGTCTGCTGTTCCTTTGAGGAGGAGTCAGTTTTTCAAGCACGTAAATAGTTTGCTGGGGGTCATCACACCAGAATGCCCAGAAGTCCCTCGGGATAAACTGAAACTCTTGAAATGGAATATTGTTCATGATAGGGTACTGAAATGAAGCAAGCATTGGGTGCAAGTCTCTCTATAACCTGGCTGTTACTGTAAAAAGTGTAGAAGAGTTGGAAGCAGGGACAGGTGAACCCAGGAGACATATAGAGAAACAGATCATTCAGGGATAGAAGTAGGAAAGCCAAAGCCTACTCAGAATTGAAGTGATGTGAAGGACAACAAAAAGGGCTTCTAAACAGATATGAGAGAATTTGGTTCCAGTGCTGAATGGGGCAGGAGGATCTTGTGACAAAGGGTGGGGAGATGACTGAGGCACTCGATGCTGCCTTAATCATGGACTTTCCTGCTAAAACTTATCTTCAGCAACCCCAAGCCCCTGAGATCAGTGGTAAAGTCTAGAGCAGACTTACCCTTAGTGGAGGAGGATCAAATTATGGAACACTTATGAGACATACACAAGTCCATGGGTCTTGGTGGGATGTACTAACAAGTGCTGAATGAGCTGACTGATGTGATTGTGAAGCCACTCTTGATTGTCTTTGAAAGGTCACTTCTACTGAGGGAAATTCCTGAGGACTGGAAGAGAGCAATTGTTACTTTCATATTCAAAAAGTGCAAGGAGAAGAATCTGGAGAACTGCAGGTGATTGGCCTCACATCAATCCCCAGGAAGGCGATGGAGCACATAATCTTGGAAACAGTTTCCAAATGCATAAAGGACAAGGAGGTGATTGGGAGTAGTCAGCATGGATTTATGAAGGTGAAATCATGCTTGACAAACCTGATGAGAAGATATGACTAGCTTGGTAGATAAGGGGAGAGCACTGGATGTGTTTATCTTTACTTGAATAAGACACATTTGACACTGTCTCCTGTAACTTGTTCCCTGACAAGCTGAAGTGTGGATTAGGCAAATGAATGAAACTGACTGAAAACTGGCTGAGCTGCTGGGTATATAGGGTTGTGGACAAAGTCCAGCTGGAAGTTTTTCCTTACTGATGTGCCCCAGAGTCTGGTAGTAGAGCAAATACTGCTTAAGTTATTTTTTAATAGTATGGATAATGGGACTGAGTGAATGTTCAGGTTTGTAGACTATAAAAACCTGGGAGGCGTGGCTGATCTGTGACATGATTGTGCTGCCATTCAGAAGGACCTTGAGAGGCTGAAGAAATGGTCTGCCAGGAATCCTGTGAAGTTCTTTAAAAAGTCCCACTCCTGGGGAGGAAGAGTTGTGCCAGTACTGACTGTCTGGAAAACAACTTTGCACAAAAGGCCCTAGAGGTCGTGGTGGACACCAAGCTCAGCATGAGCAGCAGTGTGCCCTCAAGACAGAGAGCACCAACAGCTTCCTGGGCTGTATTAGGAAGAGAGTCACTGGCAACCCAAGGGGAATGATCCTTCCCCTCTACTCCAGGGGGCTGACACATCTGCAGTGTGTTGTCCAGTGCATTCTCCCAGCATGAGCGACATGGACGTGCTGCAGCAAGTTCAGCAAATGACCATGAAGATTATTTAGGGAGTGGTGTGTCTCTCATGTAAGCCTAGGCTGAGAGAGCTGGTATTCTTCAGCCTGGACAAGAGAAGGCTTGGGGCAATCTTATCAATGCGTATGGTCACAAATTGAAATACAGGAGACTTCTTTTTAACTAATATTATTTTACTGTGTGGTTGGTCATAACACCTGGAACAGGTGGCCCAGACAGGTTTTGGAGTCTTTACCCTTCAAAAGGTTGTCAAAGCCTGACTGGACATGAACCTGAGCAATTTCCTGTAGTTCACTCTGCTTTGAACAGGGTATGCCACTAGGAAATGTCCAGGGTCCCCTTCCATTCTTGACTATTTGTGATTCTGTTTCTGTTGTATCACCTTAAAAATTAACTTGGTGGCTAATTACTGTTAGTTGTTACATATTTCTATTAGTGTCAGCCAGAACAGGAGATGTAGAAAAGAATTTGTGTGAGAAGAGTTTGTAATGCTGAAGCATTCCTTGATGAGTTACAGGTTTTGTAAACCTTATCCTTTAATGGCTTTTATTCTTGTTTATGCCCCATTCTTCTTGTTCTAGTGTCTGTCAGTCTTGAGCCTACCCTTCTGCAAATCTCAACAGCAGGTGTAGCTCAGCAGGTTGCCAAGCAGAGTGGCAAGCAGAAAATGATACAGAGAACTTTTCACCTGCTCAGCAGGTACTAGTTCAACCTGACATGGTGTAGGATCTTGTCTTTACTTGCTGCCCTAGAGGTGCTCACTGAGGTGTAACTTTGTTCTTGCTTCCTTAACGTGGCAGGTTCTGAGTCACTGCCTGTGTTGTGGGCAGGGGTTCAGCATCTTTGAATTGCTCATTTATCTTCAGCTGCAGGGACGTGAGAATCTGTTCATGGAAAACTTGAGAATAAACTGGTGTTCTTGGTGCTGTACACTTATTCAGACTTGTGCACATACGAAGACTCGAGCAGTCTTTCACAAGGCAAATCCATGGAGGACGGGCATGCAGGTCTTTTGTGCTAAGCAATGCATGCAGTTGTAAGGTTTGGTCTTACACCTTGTGCTGCAACATTGGTCTTCTGCTCTTTTTGAAAGTGCTGCTTGCTAAGGCAGCCTGTGAAGTGCAGCAGAGACAAACAATACTGTCCCACTTGTCAGATCTCTTAGAAATGCTGAACCTAACACTTTTTTGTTGTGTCACCTAGTGGGTGTGCCAGCATGCCTGCCAAACTCAGTATTGGCATGCTCTCTGCAAGGATGGGCTCTGAAGGCTGGGATTATGTCAATAATAATTGAGCAGAGGAAAGATCACAACATTAGACCAAGGTTTTTATGGCTGAGACCATGGATCTTAGTACTGCTACAGACTTGGTTTGTGACAGGGAAGTAAATAAAACCTGAATTTTAAAAGTAATTTTAGTTTTATAGCTTGTGCTGCAGTATACTGGGTGTTGGATTCTGGGTATACTTTTGGGCTGTGGCCTGGAGCTTGGTTTACTACATGTTTCTTTAGTGGCACTTCACTACAGCCTTCTTCCATCTGTAGCTGTGCATCAGACTAGATTGGTACTTTCACCCAACTGAAATGTGGGGAGTTGTCCTCATTGCTTTGAGTTTCCCCCTAACCCCCCAGTAGATCAGGTTTCCTGTTTGGTGTGATTTCAGCTGTTTTAACATTCATCTACTTCAAGTATATTGGTCATTATTGTATTGCCTTGACTCGACAGGAAATTGTGAAATAAGGATACTAGAGGTATCTGGGTAATAAGTATCACACTGAAGCCAAAGGTGATGAGATTTTGAGTATCTTCTGCTTCAGTGCAGGTTAAACCATTGGCACTGGAATCATAAATAGGTGGTTAATGTGTCTCTTGGCACAGTGCAGGGATTTGGTGTTATAGTAAACGAGAAGCCCAGATACTGCTGGGTTGTAACTACATCATAGGAGTTCATGAAGTCATCTGTGTCCCTCTAGTACCACATAAAATAGCTTTGTGTGTGTAGTGAGGAAGCCCTTTGGGACAGTTAGGAGCAGTGGCATTGGGGCAAACAGAAGGTGGAGCAGAATCTAATTTTGGTTAAAGCTTTCTGTTCAGGACTCTAGCAAAATTCAAAAATCTTCTCTTCGGGAAGACTTCTTGTTTGTGTTGGTGTTTTTGGTTTGTTGTGTGGGTTTTTTTTGTTTGTTTGTTTTTTCTCCAGTGTGGTGTTTTGAAATGCTTTGAACATATGAAGTGAAGTGTCAAGATTATCAAAACAACACATGATTAATTTCTGCTCTGCCTTGTTTCCTCGCCTCCAAAACCAAACCAAAGTGGTTTTTTTTTACCCTGCTTATACATCTTTGAAAGAGAAAGCTAAAGGAATTTCAAACCTGTATGGGCTATTTCATTTCAGCTCTATTTTGATTCTGTTTGTTCTTATGCAACTCCCACTGTTGGGCAGGTCTTCATGGAGGGATGCTGAAGTAACAGGAGAGATTTGCTAGATTTTTTTTTCTCTGAAGTTGCCAGCACAGATTTTGGACCATGACCAAAGCTTGTTGAAGGCAAATTTCATGAACTTCTGTCTGCTTGAGTCAAAGCTTTTGCTCCCTTACATGTCTTGGGCTAAACCTTGCCTTCAGTGAAAACACCAAAAGCCTACTCTGTTTATGGTAGCATTGAAATTACACCAGGTCAACTTTGCATATCTTGCTATCTATGTCAATGAGGTTACTATGCATTACACTAGGGCAGTGGCTCTCTCAAAGTCCAATCAGTGCAGAAACCTCCAAGGGGAGCAGTATTCCTTTAAGGGACAGCAGGCATCTCACCTCACTGTCACTGGCTGTGTGCTTTTTCTTGTTACCTTCTCATAATTGAAGGCCAGCTGCCAATAACACCATGTGGATTTGGAAACTGTGGAGCTGCACAATTCATGTTGCAATTATGCCTCCTCTGGGGTTCTGATATTTTATTGTTTAATGGCACTAAATCCTTTTTAATTAAAAATAAAAAACCTTCCAGAGGTACTAGTGTTAGACGAGTTGTGAACAGTAGCCACATCAGTTGCTCCTATATGCACTTGGCTGCACAAAGGCTGGCTGTGAACTTGCATTAACACAAAGGTGGCTGTTAATCAGGTCTCAACTCAATGTTCTGAATGTTTTGAATGCTTCTGTTTTCAGATTAGGACCTGTCTCTAGTTTTGTGGCATCTGACACCTGAACTGGCTTGACTGCTGGTTTGTATCTATATTGGTCTCTTGATCTGGCACTGTAGTAACTTTTGAAACAACCCCTGATTGTCCTACTTGCTGTGACAGAGTTGGAGCTGGTTTAGGGTATGTTTCCTTGGAGGAAACTAAACCAGAGACTGTGCTTCAGGTGTACATTGCATTCTCTTTGGTCCTGGATGGGAAGATATAAGACAACAATTTGTCTGTGCTGCTATGAAGTCTTTCAACATGACCATACCTGGACCATTGGAGAATTCTTGAACTACCCAGCTCTTATGAAATCTTAAATGTTTCCTGTGCCAGGTAAAGGACCAGATGGCTTCTGTGTCTTTTAACAGTAGTTGACCTTGAGACCTCAATGCTTTGTAATTCCCTGTGCTCTCTAGTTCCACCTTTTTCCTGGTTTGAATTTTTTTTCATTTGTTTACCTAATAACTTCCATTACCATTCACCTTTGCTTTGAATCACTTGTCTCTGTGACAGTATAATTCACTTTATTTTCTATATTATTCTCTATTTACTACATTGTGTTGCACTGGTGACACCTGCCCCTTTATTGTCCCAGAAGACCAGGTGAAGTGCAGCCTGGGAACCCCTGGAAACAACATAGCTTTTCAGCCTGTGATGTGGAAGACCTGAAAGTCTCTTTGGTGGCAGAATAACCCAGGGGTAATGTCAGATGATCTCTGATAGTAAGCTTGTAGCTGCCTCTGTCTACTAAAGATGCAATCAGAATCTGGTTAAATCAAATAAACTGAAGGGTGTCAAGGAGACTTAGGATCACAGCTGGACTTTGCAAATAGTTTTGCCCAGTCACAGTGATTGCATGAACCAAGTTTCGTGTAGTGCTTCAGAGTACCTTTAAGTGTGGGGATGCATTCAGGTCAGCTCTTTACCCATTTCTCCAAACTCTAACCTACATGTGAGACAGTTTCTTCCAGCACTCTCCATTTCCTCTCTGGTGACAGAACTGCTTTTCCTGATTGTCTTTAGGTAGATGTGGGCTCTGTCTGAGGCTTTGGGTGAAAATGGGGCATTACTTCAGGGCTGCCAAGTGATGGAGGTTACTAGACTGACCAAAAGCATTTTCCCTAGAGCTATGAGATAAAGGCAAGCTTTCTTGTGGTGCACCAGAGATGATGGAAACTGTCTGCACACTTCTCATCCTGAATTGTCTAGCTTAGTCCTGGCTACTGTTTAAATCATTAACTCAGCAAGTAAGCCCTCCACTGTGGTGACTTTCCCTCCCTAAAAGCTGTGATTATAGACTTACACAGTTTTAAGGCTTAAGTAATGCTGTGTATCATGCACAGCAATGCTGTAGGTCCTATTCCCTGCTACACAAGCAGCAGAAACATAAGTGTTGAAATGGATTGTGTTTGGGATCTGTGGTGATTGTGCTCACCAAGGAAGAGGGCTGAAAAAGGAAGGATGATCTTGTCAGTTTAGTCAGTGTTGCCACAAGTGCTTTGGGTCTGTGGCATACCATATTGTGATCTGAGTGAGAAAGGACTACAAGCCATCTTCTGTCTTGGCAGGGATTTTGGGTTGAGTGTTGGTAGGAGTGGCCAGTACTATAATGCCCTCCCCACAGCACAGTGCTCCTGAGATGGGCAGATGGCAGCACAGTAAGGAGTTGGCTGGTGGTAGGCACTGATCTGGGATTGGGGGAGTGATATAATCAACTTCATCTATCTGTAACTCTTGCTCAAATGTTGTCCCATGAACAAAGTGGTCCCACCAGACTCCTGAGCCCACTATCTGTGGGCCATTGGAAAAGCTTCTGCAGCCAGCATTTTCCTAAAAGTGATTTAATGTTTTCTCCCTGCCATCAAACATAGTCACAAGGGCTTGTTTGACCAGCTGCATTCCTGGGATATCTGCTATGCTGCAGGATTAAATCCACTGTCCTGGTCCTCTTTACTTTCCTCAGGGTGCCCTGTGTTTGGGCACTGTTTGAACTCAGAGAGGGAGAGAGTGTGGGGACAGAGTCCCTAGTGCCACAAGCAAAATGCAGAAACAAAAGATGCTTGCTTTTGTGAGACCACCTGTGAGTAGTGATGCTGGTGTGGTTTTCTAGAGGGATCTGTGGAAAGCCCTACAGCTGAGGAAGCAGACATTAGTGTGAAGGTTTTCCTTTGGACAGTTTTGACAGACTAGATTTAACCTTGTCTTGTTTAATCTTTCACTTTTTGTTTAATTATTCAGTTATATAATTTGAGATTTTCTTAAAACCAAGCTTGTAAGCAGAAGTCTGTGTGAGTGTATGGCTATATTACCTGTTTGTCTTTTAACAAATAAGAAAATAATGGAATCAAATCAAATATTGGATACACTGAAGATTATTTGGCATTTATTACATTTCTTTCCTTCTTTGCTCTAACAAAACCAAGTTTCCAGAAAGATCTACTTAATGCAGGCAGGGATGTGATCTTTAAGTGAAAAAGATGTTGCTTTGTATTGGCTAACCCATATGCAATTCAAAATTTATACTTCCTTGCACTAAAAGCTCAAGCTCATTGGCAATCTGCTTGCTTAAAAAAGGAAGGAAAAAAAAAACCACACCACAAAACCAATAACACACAAAAAAAAACCAAACACACACCTGTGATCTTTCAAGTTCATAACTGGCCTCTGTGAAGCTCCATCTGGTAGTACACCAGAAAAATAGAACATATGCTGCTCACCTGAAGGGTGGATACAGGGACTGTTAGAAGAAATAACTGTAAAAATCATTAAGAAATGTATGATACTCATATTCATCTCTTGTGGGCTATGTGGCAATGCCATTCTCCATTTTATCCATTTTACTTATTTAAACAAATGAAATATATTTTTAAATAAATTGCTGGTTAACTTCAAATGGAGGTACATGCAACAGAGCAGTGTCTTATCAACCTTCAGCTGGGGTGAGATGTGACTTCCTTTAAGGACAAGGAGAAGCTCTGTGTTCTGATTCCTCTTGTGCTACAAGCAAAATGTAGACATTCTTCATCACAGGTGTGATAGGAACAGGAGGAGACTTTGTGTGTGGCCAGACATGGAAGTGCCCATGTGGCTGATGGGAGCAACTGCATGTTGTTCATATGTCAGGTATGGATCTAGGCACCTGAAGCCATCTAGGAAGAAGTTAATTTTCTGCATTGTTGGACAAGCATAAATTCTGGACAGCTTTGCTGTAGGATATCAGCTTTCTGTGACGGCATCTGTGGGAGTTAAAGTAGTTGGCAGGAAAGAAGGTTTTCCAGAGATATTTTTTTTTAAGTTATAACTGTATGTTTTTGTTAAAGTAACTCCTTGAAACGTACTGTCAAAGATATCAACGCACACCTCTGCAAAGACATAGCTGAGCCTCATTCTCTGACTGCTTGAGATGTTGCCCCTAGTTGATCTAACTGTAGATCTGATCTAACTTCTCATTTAAGTAAGAGGTCAACAGTTATACCCAGCTGTAAGAAAGTTACTGGACTACCTCTGTGCCTTGCACATGCTAGTTTAACAGGGAGCTTAGCTCCCAACACACATTTGAGCCCACCAATTACCTTAAACTTCATCTGTGCTCTCTTTGCAGGTCTTGCATAACTGAAATATATATTATTTACCTGCTTTTATGTGTTTGCAGTACCAGTATGCTCTGTTAAACAGAAGGATCCCAAACCTTTCAAGTTACTTACACTTAAGAACTTTCAGCTTTTAATTACAGTCTATAAAGAGTAAACTGAACTAATTAAGGGCATGAATATACTTAGTGCTTGTGTAGTACATAATTAAATGCTTTGCTGAGAAGAGCTTATCTTTCTGACTTACTTAAATGTTGCTAATTAGTAAAATATTGATTTCTGTTCATGTTGTTTTTCTAAGTACTGAAGATGGCATCAAATATGAATATGTGATCTTAAAGCATCATGAGTAGAGAGAAACTTGCTAGAAGAGTCACTTGACCTACAGCCCACTTCTCTTTAGCAGGAACCCCTTGCACTTTACCTTTGGGTGACGGGAAATGTTTCTTTTGCATCCAGCCTGTATGTGTTCTCTCACACAACAAATATGCTTCTGGTGTGATGGCTTAAAGGTTGCTTCTTGCTCCCACGATGAATTTGGGTGAAGATACAATTCAGTCTACTTGTATATCTATAAAATGCTTTATGTAAAGGCAAGTCACACCTCTTGCCTCATGTTGTTAGCTCTGTGTGCTATGTGTTTAAAATTTTACAAATTTTCGTCTGACAGCATAGTCATGCAAAAAATGTGGACTGACTTAGAAGGTGTCTGCATGTAAATAGTCTGATTATAGAACATCCTTCCTTCACACCATTTCACAAATGTAGATTTAACTTGAAAATATGCTAATCTGTACAGTGACTGCACTTGTTAATCGTGTACATGGTTTCATTTATTTTGCAGTATTATCTTTTTCTACCTCTGAGTTTTGCTGGTAGCTTTCCCCTTGATAGTTTTCTGTAATGGACTATATTTTCCCTAAGAGACCCAGGTCCCTGCTATGAATTTTGAAAGTATGACTAATCCTCCTCAAACATGCTCCAAATGTTAACTATTAGCATTCCAATATGTTACTTCAAATTTGCTTTGAATTAGAACAAAGTTTTTCTGGACAACATGTTTATGAGAGAAGCTGGGTACATGACTAGTTCAATGACAATAATAATGATAGTGGTGGTTGGCACCTGGCCAGACTTATCTGACCCTTCTGGAACTAATTTACTTTTTGACAACTGGAGTTGGCAGAAATGAATTAGACAAGAAAAAGGATCAAATGCTCATCAGCATATTTCCTCTGAAAGCAAAAAACTGGCTTCCACACACAAAACCTGACTGATAATTGTTCTGGACCTTAATGAAGCAGGGCATCAATTAAACAAAATCAAAGCATGGGTAAAATTGTGGAAAATGTTATGTTTGTGTGGCTAATGGATGCCAGTGGGCCTCTAAGTTTTTAAAAACATGAGATAGGGCTGGCAGTGGATATTCAAGGAAAGGACTGCATCTCGGCAAGGAAAGAAGCTGAAGTTTAAAGGACTGTATGTCCATCCAGATACCTTTCAGGCAATGAAAATGGAGTGGAAATGAAAATTGAATAGAAAATGTGGGGAATATTACCAACAGAATGGTGTAAGAATTGATTTTTTTAGATCCAGCAGTAAGTTCCAACTTGAAGGATAATAATGAGAGACTGGTGTGAAAACTGGCTTTGCAATGGCAAGGTAGATGTGACTTGCTGCTCACAGGGGTGAATTCCTCGTGTGTTCTTCCTGGAGTTTGTTTATACAGTCTGCAGAGGCCACACAAGAGTGTAGCAGTGGTCCTTCTCAAACCCTGTGTGGCTGTTGGGCCAGACATGCTTTTGGTGCATAGACTGAGCAGGATGACTTGTGCCCTTGCTGACCACAGTAGGCTCCAGGTGAGAGAGCAGAGGTACTTTGTCCATTTCATCCCTCCTCCCTGCTTGTCTGGAGCAGGAGGAGCTGGTAGGGTGCAATGAGGAGGTCTAAGGAAGGGATCAGTGAGAAAGGAGATGGGAGAGGCTGCAAACAAGTTCAATTTTTTTTTTTTTCTTAATTACAATGGTTTTGGAGAATAGCAAATCAGAGCAGGAGCTGAGAGAGGAATAGGAAATTGAAGGGAAAGGGTCAGATGTGAGTAGATAAATCAGAAACACAGAAGTAAGCAATGAAACTACAAGGTGGGTTAGAGGAATAAAGCTGAAGAGAACCAAGAGGGGAATGCAAGAGGGAAGAAGAGGAATGATGTGACAGTAGTTACAAGGAGAGGGGGGAAAAGGAGGCAGACAGAAGAGGAAGGTGTTGGGAGAGGGAGGCAGAGAAATAGTGTTAGGGTATATCTGCTAAAGAGCTTGAAAGTCAAAATCGATCTCCCCTGACTGTGTAGCTGTGAAATCTGTTGGCAAAGCAAAGGCATATGTGGATGTGGCACAGGGCAGTGTCCTTGGCAATAGAATCAGGCTGTATTTCTTCTTATACTGGAGCTAGCTGGGTTTGAGGTTTTATTGCATAGTACTGCTTATTATCATGTAAATACAGCTTATATCTGTAATGCTAGGTCTGTAGGAAAGCCTTCACCAGCTGATACAATTTTTCTTTACGGCCTCAGATGCTTTAGCTCATGTGTACAGAGGTAATAAGCCTTTAACCAATGCCAGAGTGCACAGCTTGCTCAATAAAAATGTATGTCTTCACTCTTTGAAACGCATGAGAAGCTTCATTCTATTTGTTCTGCTTTGAAGTATCCACTTCCCTTACTTTCTGGAGATAGTGGGTAATACTTGTGGAATTATAGTAATCTCTAAATGAAGTGATTGTTTGGGCCCCTTTTTATGAAATGTTTTACAGTTGCCTGTGCTGAAAGTTTACAGTTGTCTAGGATTTTTTGAATTCATCTTTATAACTGTACTGTGAGAGACAATAGCAAATGATTCAATAATCCTCATTTCTTTATACCACAGGTTTTGAGGATGACTAAATACCACTAATTTCCCTCTTGCCAAAGACTGCCAGCTTGTTTGCAGCACCTGGCATTGGTTTTAGCCTACATCTTCTGGGGCCTCATGTTTTGCTCAGAAGCTACATCAAACAACTGGTGTTTATTTGTGTGTGTACTTCCCTCTCCATCCTAGCTATGCATATTTAACATACTAGTTATCTGTTGTTTCTTCTCAAAGTTGATTTTCCTTGCTTTAGCTCAGCAAGCGTAAAGCTAATGACTTGCCTATTGTTTCATTTTCTCTTAGCTTGTTCTTTTGCTGTCTGCATGTTTTGTTTGTTTGTTTTAGGGTTTACTTGCTTATTTTCATAAATCCCTGGAGCATGGGCATAGTATAATAGAACCCTTGCTCTGCCCAGGGAAGACTTCAGTTGTGTCTTTTGCAGCCTTTTAGGAAAGCTTTTTATTGCATAATTTTTTGCTTCATTTTAACATCCACTAATGAGATGCCTTCTATTAATTACATTAACTGATGCAATAACTCTGAAACACAAAACCTCTGAGCTCCATTTTTGCACGTTTATTATGCATCAAGCTGTCAATCATGTTTGTTGTTGTGATAAACTTATTCCAACCCACTTTTATGTTTTCTGAACAAAACCTTTAATGATGCTTTTTGGTTTCTTACCAAACCTTCACAAAGCTGTAGCATTATTGTAAATACTTGTTTTTCAAAACTAACCTTCTTTTATTACGTTAATTCACATATCTTTTATAGTTCATAAACACTTTTTATATAAACCTAATGCACACATACATGCATGCATTTTTCTGAGTTGCTTTTTAAACTATATTTCAGAAAGTTATGTTGGGTTTCGGTGCAGTCTAGCATAGTTAATGCAGGTCTTTCTCAATTTAAGTTACTCTGCTGAAATGCTTGGAGAGTATAGCTCTTTTTAGGGTTATAGTCTAGTTAAAAACAGAATTGTTTTTCAGGAAGATATCTTAGATTTCGTGAGTCATTAACTCCTACCCGACGATAGATAAGGTTACAACTTAATGCTTTATGATTTGGTGTGGTCTGCTTTGCTCATGCAATCTTTAATGGCCACCATTAAGCAAGTAGTTTTTAATTATGCAGCTATAATTCTATCATTTTCCCACAGTTTTCGTATTCCTTCACTATGCAGAATGGATCTGCTTGTGAGATATGTAGTAGGAGGGGCTCTTCTCTGCAGGATCATTGCTTCATTAACCAGGAGTTTGTATTGAGTGAGGCAAGATATTGCAGAGGCAAGGATGATGTCTGCACTAGAGAACTTGAATGCCCAACCCAAACAAGTTCTATAGCTGCGTAATTTTCTTTCTTGTATACACCTGGCTTTACTATGTGACTAGAATATGGTTTCTGTTTTTTTTGGATCATCTGTGTAGACATGAGACAACAACACTTAGTGCTCATTGAGGAGCTGAACTGGTGGTCTTTGAATGGGCCGCACAATCAAGAAAACACTCTATTTGAAATAGACTTGATTCAGTGTGCTCAAGTATGACTTCATATCTCAGTGTATCAAGGATGAAAAATTTCCCACTAAATTATCTTCCTCTGTTCTGTATCCTGAATAAAACAGTGGATTCTGTTGGAAAAAATGTATGACTGTGTACATAGATTTGGTGTTACTGGGTGGAACTAAAACTCGTATAAGTAGCTTTAGCCTTAACGCTTCCTAATTTTTGGATGTTCAGGTTTGTTGTTTTATTCCAAAATGAAGACTTTTTAAATAAGAATTTATATATAGGCAATTTCCCTTGGATGATGCCAAACAGCATCCTCTCCTTATGCAAAGTCTCTGACTTTGTGCTTTTGATAACACAGCACGGGATTCGGACACTGTGGGCACACAGGGTGTGCTTGTGCAGCCTCAGGCATGGCCTGCACTTGCTTCATTGGATCTCCCCTTGCACCATGCAAAGATATCTGTTAGGTTTACATAAGCACACATCTGTCTCTTGGTAGGAGTGTGGACTGGATGTATGACTCTCCTTCCCTTGTCACTGTTCTTTGCAGTATTTCTTTTTCTAAGTGGAAGAGGTTGGAGGGATTCTTGAATCTTTAAAGCTAGGAGGTGTAGTGGTGGAGTAAATTCACAGTAAAGGTGCTTGGATCTGTTTCCCCAGCTCTCACTCAAACCACAGAATGCAACTGAGTTTTTTTTCTTTGTGCTAAAGAATTTGAAGTGACCACCAGCCTTTCTGGCTTCAAGGCAAAATGCAAGGCATAGCTAGTTTTAAATTATTATTTTTATCATCACTAAAGCAAAGGAGATGGGATGACTAATACTCTGAGGGAGGAGGAATAGTAGAAAGGAATACTAAATAAGGTACTCATAGTTAAACTGCCTGTTGAAGCAATATAATTTTGGATGATGTGGCAGCAAGCCCAGCATAAATGCACATTTTGATAAATGCGGTGCTTGGACAGTAATACAGGCTGGATCTCTTTCTGTTCATGATAGAGTTGCTCCTTGGTATCTTATTTCCAGCTGCACACTTGTAGAATGAGTCCTGGGTTCAGGATATTGTTGCTGTAAGCAGCACCAGGATTGAGGTTGAGTGACACTTGGGCAGCAGCTTTTACAGCCCAAGAGTCCCTCCTTTCAGGAGAGTAACACTCAGATCACACTAAATGCTAGGTGAACAGAGCTGCTGATGGGGGCACAACCTTCTAAATTCTGATAAATTGTTGTCCTCATCGAAGGCAAGTTGCTCATTTTGATAACAAACCAGTCTGCTTTGAAGACTGCCATGGTGTCCCATACTACAGAGTTCCTGTTTCATGGAGAAAATTGTTACCTTTTTTGAAACATTTACCTTGCTGAAAGTAGAGAATAGGTATTAACAGAGGGGAGAGGTCTATAATACTTGACACACAACAGCCAGCCAAAACTGCAGTCTCTTGTTCTTTTTCTCATTCTCTCATCTCTCTGCTTGAATAGAATTGATTGAATAGGACATGCTGTAATTTTGTTTTACAATGAATAGTTTTCCAGTTTATCCTCAGGGACAGTTTGGTGAGTAATCTCACACTGACCTTGACACCCTGATGTTGTAAAAGGTATATTGGGTTGGTTGTTTTAAGCAGAGAAATCATTTAATTTGATTTTATTTCTAGTAAAAGGGTGCCAATAAAGAAATCTTTGAGTATCCTGCCCATGTGATAACATCTTTTCTCCATATAAAAAAGTATTTAGCTAGTTGTAGCATTTGATTTAATTTACAGACTTGTCAGAGAACTAGACAGAAGTTATTAACTTTAGTGCTAATTCTTGGACTCTCCTCTCTGTCTTTTATCAGTTCACAGAGACTGAGTTTTGGGCATCTATCCTTGTTTTAACAGGTAATTCTAATGAGGTGTGATTGACACTGTTCAAATAAACTGGCATCATTAAGCTGCTGTTCCAGGAGTTGTGCAGCTCACAGGTTAAATAAAATCAGATTCCCTATGTCCTGATTGTAGATATTTAGATTTTTTTTTTTT
>NW_008630445.1:0-13627 GCF_000691845.1 Merops nubicus
CATTACAGTCCCTAATGACAGCTGCATATTTTTCTGGACCCCAGAGATGCTGAATACTCCACTGGGTGTAAAGAGATTTTAGTTTCTTAGGTCACGTGCTGCTGCCTATACACAGACACTTATATTGCACACAACTGAAACCTAGCCATGACATTACTTCCAAAGAAGATCATATGCAACTACTTCTTTACCTGCTTAAGTAGGTTCTAAGAATTCAGACAGCAGAATTGATTCAAGTTTAATTTTACTCTAAAATGCATGTAACATTTGGCAAGAAATGGAGTGGGACTCAGATTTTAGTTTCTGATTTACCACGACACTTCTGCCTCTATAATGCATATGCAAGCTGTCAAAATATATGAACTATAAAACTTAGCTGTGGAGCTTAAAATTCTGCCTTTTGTCAACGATTTATTTTGTCGTTCCTTGTTTCTTTTTCTGCCTTTGCAGAAATTGCTGAATAAATTATCCAAGATTTTGCATTGGCTGTATTTCATTGAAGGAAAAGCCTAATTATTGAACCTGAATTCCGCTGAATAGTTTTCTGCTCATCTTCCTTTCCCTTTAATACCAGGTAATATGGTGTTAAATGCTGTTTATGTCCAATATAGGCAAACATGTAATCTGTATTACAAGGAAATATAATTTCATATAATTATGGTGATTTAAATATATTTGTGAGGTTTTTAAATTACAGTAAGGCACAAACAACTACAAGTAATTCAGTATGTTTCTTTCTTGTAATTAAAAAAAATTCCTGTGGATACCAGCAACACATCCAGAGATATATTCATTTGGATTTGGCAATTGGTGCCTTTTTTGGTAGTTTTTCATGTACAAAAAATCAAACCACATTAGAAGAGAAAATCTTTTTTCATTCCCAGGGGAAGTCTAAAACATGGTATAAACATATTATACCTGTCTACAGAAAAGTAGTGCTGTCCCACATTTATAGTGCATTGTGCTTGATTAGAGCACTCAAAGTATTTGTTTAGTAGGGAAAAGATTAGAGTTAGCAGCAAACAATGCAAAAAACTCCCTCATTTACTTATTTACTGTGAACTATTCAGAAATAGCTGTCCTGTCTCTTGGAGTCTTCATGAATATTGAAAGTTTAACATAAGGAAATATATTCTTAGTAGAAAGATGATTGCCCAAGGCCACAGCATTCTATCAATATCACAGATGGGTTTCTTAGATCTTAAATCCCACAGTATAAAGAGTAATGCTGAGTAATCAGATGTCTTGGGCTGCCTTCTGAGGAAAAAACAACAAACTATTTAACATTATTATTCACAACTGTTATTCCAACAAAATCAAAGGGGGTATACACTTATGGATAAGTAAGAAAGTGTCAGAGATGATGACAAGAGTGTGGCACCCCCAGGGTTGGACTTCCAGCCTGGAGAACACTCAGAAGCAGCTGTGAGGTGTCCGTGCTATGTCTAGATTGCAAGAGCTGAGAGCACATCTTGCTTCCTGTGGCTGCCCATCACCATCCTGGCTCTCCTGATTTTGGTATATACTGCAGAGATTATATATTGCCTCTGAGATGGAACGACATACCTGCACAGTGGGTGAGAGGAAGAGAACATGAGGGCTGAGTATGGGCTCCTGGAGACTGTCAAAGTCATCACCAGTCCTGGAGCTGGGGATGTTGCCTCTCACAGACACTGCCATTACCACTGCCACTGCTGCTACTACTGCTACTTCACTTTGCACATAGAAAAGTGACTTTTTATTTTTCTGAGTCTATTTCAGTTTCCTGGAGTGTGCAACACTCTGCTGCTGTACTGCTGTGTCCACACAGACGTGATGGTTGCGTAGTTACGTACATGAGGAGAAAAAAGGGTGGAGAACCCTGGCCTCCCTCCAGCATGGTACAAAGGCAGGGCTGGGGTTCTTCAGTTGCAGAATGCAATGCTTGGAATCAATGGGAAACGAGGAGTCGGTGTGTTATTAATTCTGAAATTCTGCTCTCAGTTAGTTACACTCGCTGTAAGGTGGAGCAACTTCACAAGAATTCACAAATTATATTCTGGATTTATGTGAGTGTATCCAAGGGCAGCATTTTGCTCCATATTTTTATGCAAACATATTATTTGCCTCAGCTTTCCAGAAATAAAGGCTGCATTTATTGGCAATGCAACACTATTTTTTTTTGCCATTGAACTGTATCCTTTAAGTATTCAGAAAACAATCTGTGTCTATTTATAATCTTGCAAACTGGATCAACTGTTCTCTTCCTAAGTGCTCCATTTAATGTAAAAATGATGGAGAGGAAGGAATTGTTCATTTTAATAAAATTAACTTTGTACAGTTATTTCACTGCTTTATAATAAGTTTAAATTATGCCCCAAGGGCAGTGTTTGTACTAAAGTATCTTGATCACAGTTTTGTTAGGGTAGAATCACTTGGCTTTATTTTCCTTTTTTATTTTTTTTTTTAATAGCCTGAACTCAAGCTGTTTTGTAGCTGCCCTATGATATAAATAGATGCACTCTTGGGACACTGATTAAAATTTGTATGTTTTAGAAATATGTTCCTAGAATCATGTTGACACAAGAATACCTCTGAACTATTGGTATCTGTGCCATTTTCACATCAAAATGCAAGCAGGAAATATTCTGAAGCAAGATGCCTTATATTTTTCTTAAAATACTATTTGTGTGTACTAATTAGTTGTAACCATGGGAAGCAGTATTAACAGTATACTTTTCATTTTAAACCAGGCTCTCTTGTGCTCCACTTGATTAATTGTCACAGAGTGTAATTTTATCATAGTTAAAACTAATTCAAACCCATTTCCCTGTAGTAATATATATATTTTATTTTTTTTTTTTTGGAGAAATTAATATTCCTCAAAAACTAATTAATGATCTCCAAAGAATCATCTGCATAAAGGATGTTAGAGTTTTACAGCAGTTATGCATTGTATGCAACTCATTAAAAGGTCCATTTTCATTACGGGATTTAGTGATGAGGTGACAGGTGTAACCTCTCCAAGTGGCCAGGAAAATGCAAAGTGAAACTGGGAAATCCTTCAGTCTAAAGCCATCAGTGTAGCCAAGATATTTCTCTATCATGACATATTTGGAAATAAAATGACGCTCAAATTAACTGTAAGGTCCTTTGAAGGTTATCTTTTGTCAGACAAAAATTGGGCCATATTCCTTCCATTCGTGGAAGGGTCATCTGATGGTGTGCTGAGGACCCCAGCTAGCAGGTCAGATTGTGCTACCTCTCATGGAGTAATATCCCCATCAATCATCACTTGGTGGCAGCGAGGCCTCCTGAACCACAAGATACTGTGCACTGTGAGAAAGGGTGGCTGGCAGCCTCTGCTAGGCTGTAGAGCAAAAAACTTAAATTGCAAGCGCCCATTCTTCTTCAAGCCTGCCTTTGTCAGTTACTTTCCTCTTTTAAAAGGAGAAATTAGAAGCACTTTCTTTTATCTTTTGCAAGTGATACTTTGCATAAAAATTTGGCTCACAAATGGAGCTGGAATTCTGTTACAGTGAAAGTGGCTGTGCATAACAAACTTTAATATGTTTCATTTGTCTGAGACATTGTTAAAGCCCACCAGGCTAGCTGTGCACAAGGCAGCATAATTCATGGCAGACAGAAGATCCATTCATTATTCCTGCCATAATTACAGCAAGAGCATTATTGATAAATCAAAGAGAAATAATAATTCTTTTGAAAAAAATGCAGTGTTTGTGGCTTTCTAACAAAACAGGAAGATACTGTGTGTCAAATTAATCTTCCCAATCACACATTTATTGGGACTTCTAAGACACAGGACAAAAACAGCCTCACCTTTTCACTGGATTTCAGGTTTATATTTAATCTCAGGCAATATTAATACATGAAGAGTCAGACATTACAGCTTGAAACATGCGTTTTCTCTCTTTCAGCCGTGCCCTCACATTCTCCAATAAATCAGTGTTAATAATATCTGAGGTCCTAATCCAGCAGAACACTTTAAGCACATACTTAACCTTAAACACATGAGTAGTCTCATTATAATCAGTGAGACTCCTCACGCTTTTAAGTTAAGCTCATATTTAAGTGCTTTGTTGAAACATAGCCAAGATGAAGTAGTACAAACCAAGGTGTTTTCTGTGTTGAAATACAAGTACAAAGACATGGCATTAGCATTGTGGCTTAAACTGATGAAAAAAGGACTCCTGGAAGTGTGAATTACAAGAACACTATTAATTTATCCTCACGGGGCTTAGCAATGCATGCTACATAGGTGGGATTTTCAAGGCTGAATGTATTTAGGGGTGCTAAGCACAAGCAAATAGAAAAATAGGTAATCTGGCAATCACTCATGATTATTGTGTCCACTATGGATTCTTTAAGTATACCTCTCTCTGTCATTATCAAGTCTTCAGTATTTTTCTATGTATTAAATCCCAGAGAGTGTGATTCTGACAGGCAGGTAATACCCTGATGTTATTTGTATGATGTGTCCCTGGCAGTGTTCTGGCTTATAATGATAAAAGAAATACAAAATAGCAATAATCTTTTATCTGGTTCTGGAAGGAGGTTATCTGAATAACGTAATCAGGTCTTTGTTTTTTGTTTTTTTGTTTTTTTTTTTTTATAAAAAACCACTATTGTCTTTAGATTCCCAAATTGTGCAAATTTTCTTCGAGCACTAGGAGATGAATATAAACATCTTTCAAAACCTCAGATAAAATAAGAAAATTTTACTTTTTGATTTCTATATTTGAAAGGTTGCACACGGTGTACAATTAGTTTCAGAATATAACTTTGTCAAATGGTAATCCCACTAGAATTTTAATATTTCACAAGTGTGATCTAAGGCTAATTTGTATCTGCATATAAAATGAAGGCAATTAGAAGGAAAGAGGAAGGAGGATCTGATGTAACCTCTCTCCTATTATTCTTGATTAATTTGGATAACTTTTAAGGACTAATTATTTTCTCTACTAGGATATTTGAGGTAACATTTCATCCTTTGGGATGTATTCAGTTGTATTTTAATTCTACCTAAACATGACTAGTAATTGCAGAGATTGTATACTTCTTGCTTAAAATCATGCAAAGTATTTTCTGTCAGGTTGGTGATCCTATGGCTATTTTTGAAACAACTTAGCTAGATTTGAAACAGAAGCATTACTATTAACTAAATTGTTGTCAACAGTCAAAAAACTATAGTATACAAATGCTATTGCTAGAAACTCAATCTGCCTCATCATTATGTGGAAGATGAATTAAGAGTGCTACTAATGTCTGAGCTATTGCAGGCTTCATTAATTCATCAAGAAACTGCTCCAGTGTTGATGGTCTTCCAAAATGTGGGAGCTTTGCCTGTTTCTTGGCCTCATTTTGTGCATGTATGTACTCTGGAACTCTTTCTTTGTTTGCTTTTTTGTTTGTTTGTTTGTTTTCAGATGCGAAATGAATGAACTGTTCTGCTCTCAAACGTGTGTCATTGTTGAATGTGGCTTTTGTATCTGAAATGTTTACTTAAAGTTTCCATTCCACTTGCTAAGGTCAGAATGTGCCTGAAATTGTACACCTGCACACCCTCACCCTGAACTTCTGCTCAGTTGCTGTGAAGCCAACACAAGTTTTTGTGGACCTGGGGGAACAAAGAAAAATCAAGACTGTAAATATTACATCTCTCATAATACAGCTAAGGAGAAGGTCCAGAAGGTTGGACCTCAACATATTAAAGTTTTTGAAGGCTAAAGAATGAGGGCTACTGAAACAGTAGCCATCATATTAATAGAACTTTTTTCCTCATCAGAGGGAAACTTGAGGACTGCTTGCCCTCTTCTATCCATACATATATAGTAGGTTAAATATAGTATGCATGACGACTTGATGCTAATGATCTGGAGAAGAAAACTAGACAAAAGTCTGGATGCAGAACTAGATTTGCCTATAGCTCTTAAGCTGATGGTATTTTTAACTGAAAACATCTCTCATTCAGGATCCCAGAATATGTCTGAAAAAAGATATAAAGGAACAGATGTATTCTAGTCCCTATCTCTGTGAGCAACAAGCAACAGCTGTTTCAGAGAAAGGTAAGATAATCTGCTTGATGGCAACATCTTTTAAAAAGTTCCCAGTAGGGAAAAGTCATTGTATGGCTGAAATATAAGGGTTTACGTCTCTCTCACTTACTTTAAAGTAGTTTCAGCCTATGATTTTTCTTAGCCTGTTCCTAAATCTTTCTAAATTCATGGCTTCAAGTGTATTTTGTGGCAATAAATCTCATGGGATAGTTGTTTCTTTGTACAAAAGTTTTCTTTTATTGTTTACCACCTTTTAACATCATGAGTTTATTTTTCTACATAGAATAAAGTATCCCTATTGTCATGGTTTAGGCCCAGCCAGGAGCTGAGCATCTCATGGCTGCTACCTCACTTCCCACTGGTGGGATGGGAAGGAGAATAGGGAGAAAAAGACAAAATAATTTGATTGATATAAAGAGAATTTAATACAATTTAAACAACACAAGAGGAGAAGAAACAACAATAATAACAGTAAAACAACAACAGTAGCATAACAATATATAAAGTGAGTGATTTTCAGAGGGTAATGATCAGTGGTGCAGTCTAGTTGAAGGTCTGTGGCTAGTGGTGTCCTCTAGGAGTCAGTACTGGGTCCAGTTTTGTTCAACATATGCATCAACAACCTGGAAGATGGGGTGGAGTGTACCCTCAGCAAGTTTGCTGATGATACAAAACTGTAAGGAGTGGCTGAGACACCAAAAGGCTGCGCTGCCATTCAACAAGACCTGGACAGGCTGGAGAGTTGGGAAGAGGGGAACCTAATGAGGTTCAACAAGGGCAAGTGTAGGGTCCTGCACCTGTTGATGAATAATCCCATGCACCAGTACAGGTTAGGGGTTGATCTGTTGGAAAGCAGCTCTACAGAAAAGTATCTGGGAGTCCTAGTGGACAAGCTGACATGAGCCAACAGTGTGCTCTCATAGCCAAGGCCAATGGCATCCTGGGGTGCACTGAGAAGAGCGTGACCTCTCTACTCTGCCCTAGCTGGGGCCACATCTGGAGTACTGTGTCCAGTTCTGGGCCTCCTAGTTCAAGAGAGACAGGGATCTACTGGGTAGAGTTCAACAGAGGGCTACAAAGATGATGAAGGGACTGGAACAAGTCTCTTAGAAGGAAAGGCTGAGAGACCTGCCCGGGTCTGTTTAGTCTGGAGAAGAAAAGACTGAAAGGCAATCATGTCCATTGTTATAAATATCTAAGGAAGAGGTGTCAAGAGGATGAGGCCAGTCTCTTTTCAGTGATGCCCAGTGGTAGGACAAGAGGCAATAGACATACAAAACACAAAAAGCCCCACCTCAAGATCAGGAAAAGCTTCTTTCCTGTGAGTGTGATGGAGCACTGGAACAGGCTCTCCAGAGAGGTTATGAAGTCTCCTCCTCTGGAGACTTTCAAAACTCACATGGACACATTCCTGTGCAACATGCTCTATGTGAACCTGCGTTGGTGGGGGGTTTGGTCTAGATGATCTCCAGAGGTCTCTTCCAATCCCGACCATTCTGATATAAACTGCACAGACTGTCCTACAAGAGGAATTGTGCTTCAGTACTGACCCCTGCTAAGGTAGCTCAAATTCCTTTATATGCTGCCAATATCTCTTTTTCAGTTGGACTGTAGTTGTCCTTGTATCCTTTGTATCCTTGGCTCCAAAACTCTAGAGGTTGGCCTCAGGTTCTCCCTTTTTCTTGACATGTCCTGGTCTTCCTGTTCTCCCTTCAGATTAGAATTTTACTGAGATCATTCTCATTCTTGTCGCCACCACATGCAGTTCCTGTATTCATAAAGAGAATGAGGTGAAATTAGCACAGTTTCACAGGTAAACCCATGGCACTGTCATGTATGCAATTGCATCAGCATGTTTTCTACAGTACAATCTTTTTCTTTCTGTATACATCCTAATAGTTCATTTGCTTTGCTTCTATGTGACACAGTGCTGAGGCTTTGTGTGACCTGTCATCAGGTCTCCTGAGCTGAGGGTGCTAATTTATGATCTGGTCTTCATATGATTCATTGAAGGTTTCATGGAAAAAAGTGAAACAATGAAATAAAACTTGCACTGTTCTTTATATTCATTCTTAAGGAGAAATTATAATTTCTGACTTATCTTTTGCCATGTATTTCCCATCTTCTTCCTCTCACTATCTTACAGTTCTTTAATTAAGGAATTATCAAGCCTTGGGTACGTTATATTGGTCAAGGAAAGATGTATTAAAGACTCTCTAAGTATTTGAAACTGCTGTGGTAAAGACAGATGCTATTGCACAAATACATGCCACCTGAACTTCATTTGGCAGAGGTGTGTAAGGACCTAATTGACCTAGGCTATGTCCAGTGTCAGTGGACAGAGATAGGCACAACCAGAAGGTGTTTCAGATCTTAGAGCTGAACTTCTTTCTAAAGGTGACCCTCTGGAAATGACCCAGATAACTAGTTTCTAATTTGACTGTTTCAGGTAAGTGCAATCAGGCTTATAAGTGTTATAGTCAACAATTTGATGGAAAAAGACCCAACCAAATCAATGAACAAAACCTTCAGTGGGATCACTAAGGCCTGTGCTGTGTTTTCAACTGCATCAGTGTAAAAGATTGACTGTAGGCAGCCCTTACAGAGTTTCAGAAATTGATCTAAAGCCTGTTAAAAGTCACAGAAGACATTCCTGTTGATAGCAGCTTTGCATGAGACCCTTGTAAGATAATTAATACAATAACCAGTTGAACAGCACTTATTTAAAAAAAAAAAAAAATGACTTTTTTGTTTAGTGTATTGTCCAGTCATGTGTTCTAAAAATTGATTAAACATTTATTAGTGCTTGCCTGGTATGTGCAGATAATTCTCATTCCTCAGTTGTATGCAAAATATTCAGTATTTATTTTATCTGTGGTTCAGTCATGCTATATTACTGTGTGCATATCACACTTTCTTCTCATAGAATGGATGTCTAAAATATACTAATTTGAGCACAAAAAATGCTGACTAGATAACAAGGAATGAAACTCTAATAGAAATGAGGCCCTTCAGGTTTGCAAACTGTTTTCTTTGAGTATGTGTTAATGCCAGTATTTCTGAATGATGAGTATTATAAAGGCACAGAGAGAAGAAAATTGGAGACTGGCTTATGAGGGAACATGATTTGTTAATGTTTTACTCTGTGACCTAGAAAAATATTGCTTTTTTTTTTTTTAATTATTTCTGGTATATGTTATACATATGCATGTATATGTCTGTGAGTGTGTTGGAGAGATTTGAAAGAATATGAATGATATTAGGACTTAAAAATAAAAGTGCTTATTAGTGACATCTGCCTAAGTGTGTGTTCATGCAGCTTTTACTTAAATCACAGGGCTATTTACATCCTTTCTATGGCACTGTTTCAACTTTTATAATGGATCTATCTGCTCCGAGGTGGTGCTTTCTCTGTTGAAAGGTCTGTTTCATTTGTCTAGTTTTCTCTAGGAGTCTGGAGTATGTGAAATAGGAAATGAGAGTGTCTTCTGTGGAAATGATCAAGCACTTCAATCTTTTGACTTGCCCACACAGAAAGACCATACCGAAGCTTATGAATATGTTTAGACCTGAATCAGAATGGCCACACTGATGTGCAAAAGGCTATAAGTTTTAAAATAGCATATAAAGTGTTCCAAGCTCAAATAACATTATGTATCCCCAGAAATGATAGGCTGAGCTCATATGAAAGGATGAAAGTTAGATTTTAGATCAAGCAGACGGAAGGCTGGAAACCAAATCTTCTAAGGTCCTTGAATGAGTGCAGATATTGAAATCCAAGTTGGGAAATCCTTTTTTATGTGAACATTAAGGATTTAGAATGTGACTCTATCATCATGTAGACAGGTATGAAGAACATTGTATTTCAATTGGATGTCAAAATAGCAGCTAAATTTTTAAACCAATATTACCAGGAACATGAAGCATTGAAATTATTAATTTGAATAATACTAGTTTCTTTTCCCTAGGGAGTAAAGTTTTCTTTGCATATCACTTATGAAACAGTACAGTACATCTAACTCCATTTAAACATTAACATTAATTGCTAATGGTTTCCTTTTACAGATTCTAAATGGTGGATTTATTGAATCATCCTAAACTTGCTCCTCTAGGGGCACGTAAGAATAAGCTTGTGTATCCTTAGGAACAAACTGCATATCAGCAGTTTTAAATGCTGCCTAAGATGGTCTGTTGTGGGGGTTTTATGTTTATTTGGTTTACATTTTTTTTTTAATTACTAACATATATCAAGTTTATGTTAATTATATGAAAGTGTAACAGATATACTCAGTAGCATTTAAGAAACTTAAAGTAGTTAACCTAGTTATAAGCCGCAAAATGTTGGAAGACTCAGCACATTAAAGTAGGTGCAAAAATATAATGGGATATTTGCTTTTACTGGTATTCAGCTTTTTTATGAAAGTAAATTAAACTTATTTTCCTAAATAGGTTAGTGATATATAATCTCCTTTCCCCTCTGTCTTTCTCTCTCACCTCAATAGATTTCTTTTCCATCCTTGTGCAATCATCTAAAATGTCGCCTTTGCTTAGTTGGAAGTGCCACTTGAATTTGTTTATGTTCCTTAGGTGTACAGTGCAAACCATTTATTTATCAATCTGCATGACAGCTTTGCAAATTTTTATTCAGAACAAGACGAAGAAGAATTAATATATTTTCTGCAAGAAGGAAAATGACCAGGTAGCCAGTTACCCTGAAACAGTCAATGCAAAATGGTTTAGCATGCCACCCACAAACATACTCATAGGAGTACTAACCGAATAAAACTCTGCAGTCTCTACAGCAGCATACAAAGTTCAAACAGAGGAGAAAAATCTTATTTCTGTATATTCATTCCTGAAAGCAAATAGATTTGAGGCATTACAAGCTAATGGTTATTCAATCTTCTAGACTTTTGGTTTACTACTTTCTCTGAAAATCCAAATATCTGCGTAACTTTGTGTGTTTGAAATGGAGAAGTAGCTTAGGTGGCTAAAAGTGGGAGCTCTGTGTCATTTCCAGGACTATAGACATAACTGAGCTAATGCAGCTGCAGTGTAGTTGTGTTTGTCTGGAGACAAAGAAGGCTGGATTTAGCATATATACATCTGTTATTAATTATATGGAAGAGGTATTTTCTTATTCTGAAATAAAGCTCTGCAACATAAATTTACATGAACTTTTAAGTGAATACAATTAATTTATGTTTGAATCAAATACCTTCTGGCTATAGAAAGAGGTGACCTTCTTTATTTTGGAAGATACTGATGTTTCAAATTTATAACCAGGTGCTACAGTGAGTATGGACTCAATAGATCTAATGAAAGGCTCCACAGTTCCACACTGTGACAATGCTGAGATATCTTCATGTTGAGTTATAGGAAAGGTGAAACAGGAAAAGTGAAATGAATCTACTAAATTACTCCAGGTGTTGCAGAAACACATGAATCAAGTTGTATTTTTCTGCTTCTGAAAATGTACATGTGCAGTAGATTTTAATGAAAGCATTCCAAAAGAAGATGCATAAATACTGAGTTAGAAGTCTAGTTAAAAAAGGCACAGAAAATTACAATGCGAGCATTTTCTTTTGAGTGCTAAGAGAGAAGAGATAAGAAATAAAAAATATCAACACAAACCAGCAACCTACCAATGAATACTTTCAATAAAAAGTGTAACTAGCTTCTGCCTTGCAAAACTGCTTGAGTAAGAATGCAAAAGTCATGACAGATCACTTTTTCATATAATGTAAAAGCATCATTTTCTCCTTAATTGGTCCCTGTAAAAAATCGGTGGGTTTGCTCAAAAAGTGATCTTTTTGTTTATTTTTAATGAATATGGGTGCCTCTGAATGGTCCTGTATTGACAACTGTGAAGACCTTTTTATCTACAGAACTGTATACCTGGGGCAGTGACATTGCTTGTGTCACCAAGGTGCCATGCTTCTACCTTTATCTCAAAGAATGACGGGTTTGTTCTGTCTCCTTGACTTATCATTTCCTTAGCTCCCTGTTGTGAGAGAAGACCAGCTTATAGCCAATTAGTATCAGATGTGGCAGTGATGTTTCTGAGCCTGCATATGTTTGGCCTTTGGGAACCGAGTTGAATTCTCCATCCTCCTTACTGAGGACAGGTTAGAACCTGATAGCAACATGATTTGCTCAGATTTTCCTCTTTGACCTGGATGAAGTCTGAGCTGAAAACACTGAATTCAAAGTACTTGTATTCCACTACATATCCATGGAGTCTTTCAGTTCTTTTGGAAATAGAATGTAATAATTAAGGAAAGGATGAGGTGGCATATTTGTTTTTCTTTATCACCCACTATTATACGAGGTTAAATTTTAACAAAAAATGAAAGAGGCTCAAAGACCTTCTTTTTGGCAGGGAATGTTCCTGTCATTAGAAATGCCAAATTTGTTGCAAATGTATGCAGCACCTCCTTTTAGAATAAGTAATTTTTTTTGAAATAAATGATTGCTGTCTATTTATTACATAACAAACCTAAGCATTGTTGCTCTAGAATTCAAAAAAGCAAGTATAGTCTACTGAGTCATTTGGTAAAGACCCAAACTTTACAGTTTTAACTCTCAGCAGATTTTTAAGTTTCATCTTATACATTCAAAACATGGTGTTTGCATCATCCTGATTATTGTTAGATGGAATGAAAAATGGTGATTCTGCAAAAAATCTTGTAGTTCAATTTGCATTTAAGTTCTTGCAAAAGCATTTTAATTAACATTATGTTCCACATCACTACTTACTGACAAAATGGTTTTAGTTCATACTTTTTTTTAGGAATGCTATTCAAATCTAGAGTATGCAATAGAGAATTGTACCAGAGGTCAAAAAATTCACTTCTTTCCAATGGCATAGTGGTCTGTGGGAATACCTGTGTCGTGTCTAAGTAGTGATAGTAATTAAGGCATGGAGAGTAAAGTCCAGGCTCCTTCTGGCTGCCCTTTGAACACTCAAAGAAGAAACAATGCAAAAAGCATTCCTATGGGAAAAGTTCCAGTCTCACTGTGGTCATGTACTCACAGGTGAAGAGAAGGAGCAGACTAGCTGTTGGTTTTCATCTGCCACACCACTGATAGCAGCCTAAATTCATGAGAAGGTACAAACCTAGTGTGTCAGGAACTCTCTTCCTCTGAAGAAGTAAAGTAATTCTCTTCAGGAAACACAACTTGATTTTTACAGATATCAGTGCCTCCAAATCATGGTATTCAGTCTTCCTAAACATTGTTAGTGTAAAATATTATCTCTACAATGTTTATGCAATTAATATCCTGGTCTGGAGCAACGCCTTCTCTGACTCTTTGAGCATTTTGAGATGGTAAAAAGCAGTATGTTCCTACTTTTCCTGTTTGTCTCAGAAGAGAAAGGACAAAAAAGAATTTGTGAGAACATTTGAGTGGGGTTTCATGACAACATGGTGGTTCCAGGTACATTTTATTTTATTTTATTTTATTTTATTTTATTTTATTTTATTTTATTTTATTTTATTTTATTTTATTATTTTATTTTAATTTGTTTCCTGTCCCCAGGGGAAATGGCAGGTTAAAAAGGTCCTGAT
>NW_008630445.1:13658-24218 GCF_000691845.1 Merops nubicus
CCTACATTTACCCCTCAGCTGTGCCAAAAGTGTTCATGGGGCTGCACTGTGAACAGAAAACAGCAAGTGACCTAGGTTTAAAACACTCTTGCAGGAAAAATGGCAACAGGTTTCTGAAAGTCAGACTCTTAATATCCTGGTAGTAATGATTGTCCAAGAATGAAGCTGGGGAGTGAAATCCATGTCAGCTGCGACACCTACTAAGAGAAAGAGCCATGGTATTATGTAGTCCATATGGATGTGTTACTGTAGATACAAAGAATTTGGCAGGTGTTTTGTCTTTTGCCTTAGTCAAGACTAAGCATGTTCTGAATCTCCTCAACTTCAGTTTTAGATTTTTCATCCTGTATTTTTTTTTCTCTTTTCTCCATACTTGAGAGTTGCCTGTTCACTCAGGAAGATGAACATGCAAAAAGAAAAGAAAGAGATTGAAATTTATTCAGTTATTCAGGTCTAAATTACAAACTTAAATTACATGCCTGTGGTACTCAACTTAAGGCTCAATATCCATGTAGAAGATGTGGGTTTGCAATAAAAGGTTTATATTTTTTCCCTCTAGTTTATCAAAGTGCCTTTGAAGTAGATTGACCATAGACTAAGTAGATATAAAAATTGGAGCTTGTTTAACTTGTGAAGGCAAATCTCTTCGTAAACAGTAGTTGCTAATAGTAATGGAAGATGCTTGTAATTCTGATACAGTTAAGGTAACAAATAGGAATGAGGTCTTGTTTACATTATTTATAACTTTTGTGAACAAGATTCTTCTCATTAACGGGTGGAGAAGCCACCTAAAAGTAACAGTAGACATAAAAGTCAGGCTGAACTAAATTGTCAGCTTTTTTATCTACTTTCTGGGAAAGGCAAAAAAATATAAGAATGATATGTCTATAGAAACTGTCAGCCAGGAGACTGTCTTAAATATGTTCTAAAGTAGCTGCTGTAAATGATACAGGGGATGTTGGTTGATTCTTTTTTTTAGTTACCTCTTTCTTTAATCACTTACAGCCTTTGATAGAGTCTAGATGGTAGGAGGGAATGGACAAAGACTGCAGCTCCCGTAAGAGAGTGTACATTTATAAAATATTTATTTAACAAAAATTTAGAACATTTCAACTCATTCCAGGAATAAAATACTTAATTTCCACTTTCCAGAGGGAAACAGTTAGTTTTGACTCGTTTAAAAACGTATGTGAAAAATGTCAATATTTTGAGGAAGAGAGAAAGAGGAGCTGAGAAGGAGAGAGGACAAAGTTTTCATTGCTTCATAGCAAGTCTTCTTGACAAAAAATTCTGTCATCAGTCTCCTCTTAACCTGTCAGAAGTTGTTAAGGACCTTGTATGTAATCCCATGGGGACTCAGCTCTTAGAGTTCTGTAGGAATTCTCTTCTAATGTTCCTCATATTTATTAGTTTATGGTTTTATATGGATTTATGCTTTTGATACTATTTAGTTTGATATCACTTTATGTTGCCCAGAATTGGAATTCAGATGAGATTGATGCATATGTATGCCAGAGTACTGACATACAGTCAGTACAGGTGGCCTTATTTGAGTTCTGTAAAGTTTGACTTTGAAAGCAGTGGGTTGCAAATGCTACCATCCTGACTTATATTCCAGGATTCAGTTCTTGTGTTCTAAATGTCAGAAATTGCATAGATGTCTTAAAATGATTTATGTCTCTTATTACGCTGAAAGGCTGACATATATTAGGAAGCAGAGAACACTGATAGGTTGGAGCCATCTGTGCAGATTCTTTTACTAAGATGGGTGAGGAAAACTCCTTTATCATGCTTGGTTACCTATTGCCATTACTGTGCATACCAGCATTTTTCAGCAAGCAGAGCATGGTAGCACAATGGTTGTGCATTGAGGTGTTGAACCTCATTGTGGAAGTATATAGATAACTGTTTTAATAAGAGTGATCTCCTTCCAGGAATATTTCATAAAGCTGTGCCACTAATGATGGGTGTTATCTGCCCTGTATCTGTTCCAATTATTAATTCTGACACAAGCTATTTTTGTAGTTCACTCAAGTAATTTCTATTTCCTAAAGAAAAGTTTCTGCATTGTTCATCCTATTTCATGCTCTCTATGCTGTCCTATCATAAATAATGTCAAACTCCCCATGGCAGGTTTAATATATGTAAAGGCTTCCAAAACCCACTGTGATTATCTAATCTAACCTTTTTCATAACAAAGCTGTAGGACTTGTCAGTATTCATTCCCATTGAAACCCATATAGCTGTATTTGAACTAGAGCATACCTTTTGAAAGAAAAAAAAAAAAAAATTCCATATTGAATAATAGCCCTTCCACATTTCTTAGAAATCTAATCATTAATTACTTTCAGATGTTACCTGCTTTCTAGGTTGAAATTGTCTGGTTTCAGCTTCTAGCCATTGAAGTGTGTTAACCTACATCTGCTAGACTGAGGTGCTCTGTTCTCTGCGTATCCACGTATGGGTTGTGATCAAGTCACCTCTTTGCTTCTCTTTGAGATAAATACACTTAACGCTTGGAGACTTTTGGTCTGTATATATTTTTCATCCTCTAGTCATTCTCTGCTCCTTTGGTAACTCCTTTTCAACATTTTTCTTGATCTAAGGATATAAGACTAGACATGACAGCAATCAAACTTGTGTTAGGTAGGTGTGCTCTTATTTGGTATTCACCTTCTTTTACATCTAAAGGGTTGTGCTAGTCTATTGGACAGAGCATCATATTAAAAGCTCACATGCTGCCTATTAGTTGCTGTAACTCTTTAATCTTTTAGAGTCTATTTTAGAGACTATGGTAGCATGGAGCATTTTCACTGTTGCCATGACTGACTTTACGTTTGGCCTTGTTGAAATGAACTGAAAGTTGAAATGAAATGTTCGTGCCTCCAGAATACCGCCAGATCCAGGTCCCTGCCTTCCAGGACACTGCTAATGATATTAAACAGCAGAAAACAAAGAATATATGCCAAGAAAAGGTCTTTAGAAATGCAAGTAGTAATAAAGTTGCTTAGCAAAATTATCCTGCTCGTAGCGACATTCTGAGACACGAATTCCATATCTTTTTTGTAGAATTTTAGTCTCCTAATTGAGACCTCTTATGCAGCGAGGTAATCACCTTACTGACCCCTATATATTGCAACAGCGTTGCAGTCTCTCACACAGTTGCTACCCTGACATATTGCAGATTGTGTGCCTAATATTTGATGCTGTATCCAAAAATATATAATACACTTTCACCTTAGACTTCATTCTTGCTAACTTGAAGTAGTTAACTTGGAGTAGTGTTTATTTTGCATGGAAAGAGGTGCCGAAGCTAGGTACCAGAATGTTAAAACATAAAAAAAGGCAAATATCAGAACTGACAGGCAGAAGAGGTTCCAGCGTGCTGTTCCAGAGGGTTCAGTCACTGAATTAGCCTTACTCCAAGTAAAATGTCAGCTTCTAAGACGTTTTCCTCTTGAGCAGCCCAGTCTTGCTCTGATTCATCTTGAAGGTGATCTACAGTCACCCGTGCACTTGAAAGCAGAGCACAGATTACAAAGCTAGCATCTGCTAGCTCTGTCTACTACATTCATTTTGCAGATCAAGTGTTCAAAGTAACAACAATTCATAGTAGATTAGATCCAGCAACAACGATGTTTTCCCCTGGTAAACGGTGATTGATGTCAGTGAAGGATCCTACTATGGCAATTTTCTGTGCATTTCTTCCTCATTTTGTCTTCTCAGTTATTATTCATTGAGAAAGAAAAAATGGAGTATGAACTAGTACAGGAAAAATGCTCCAAAGGTAATGTTCAGGTTGATTTGGGATCATCTGACCAGGGAGATGATATTGACCATTTCTTTCCTCATGTGAGAAGTTGGTATTTACTGCACAGAGAAGATTTTCCTTAACCTTTGATCACTGCTAGACAAAGAAAGAAGCATTGAAAATATGGTTAAGATTATCTGAGTTTTAAGCTTGAGATTTTCCTGGCTTTGCTGCTGACTTCTAAGTGGCATATCTAATATGCATCTCTTAATGGATTTAGTGCAATTAAGAGAATTCCAGCCATGCAATAATTACTAGAATTGTATACATATGAATGTAAAATTTGGTCCATTTTCAATAAACGAAGCTTTTATCTGTACATACCTAGGTGAATCTGATTACAGAACAGAGTTCCAAATCAAAAGCAGGATTAATATAAAATTAATATAAAAAAATATGTCAGAATGGGTGTGAGTGAAGGTAGGAATTTATTTGTCTTTGACAGGCTCATGGTGATCATGGTAGTCACACTGTTGTTGGAAATACTCCATTACTGATAATACAATACTGATAATACATTATGTGTTCAAGTCCTAAAGACTGTTACTCAGATTGTGTTCCATATACATCATCAATGATGAGTGCACTGGCACACTTCTAAGGAAGAAGAAAATCTGAGAAATTAAGGCCAGTATAATGACATTATTATATCTTCAGTCCTGTTAAAATTGTGTTTGATGAAAGAGAAGGATAAGGAATGATTCAGAATAGAAAAGACAAATGGAAGGACTGAAAAAAATAAAATAAAGGTACCTGTTATTGTCTTAAGTCTGCACAAAACAGTGATGGCTTTGCTCATGTTTTTCTCAGCATAAATATTTTTGTACCCAGCCATGCTGGGTAATCTATCCCTAATTTAACCACTGACTTCTTTAAAGCCACATCATGCATGAAAAATCAAAGTGAAAGCAGAAGGAAGGAAGCAGAAAAAAAAACAAAACAGAAGGAAGTGGACAATTATTAGAAAGCATTCCTTCCCTGATACTTTCTAAGCACTGATTTGATATAAATAACAGCTAAAATAGGTGTTTATCATTGCACTCTATCCAGAGAGAAATGAGAGTGTTTATGAGCTCTAGAAAGATAAAACCAGCTGTTTACTCAGGTAATGGAGAGGCATGTAATTGAATATATCATCAAAGTGCATACAAAAGTGTAAAAAGCTGTGTTTTTCTCAACTCTATTTCATTCTAACTGCTTCTTCTGTCATCTGTTCAAGCTCTTCTAGAGGAAAAGAGAATATGTCTATATTGCAGAACCTACCTGGGTCTATACAGGTACCTTCCTGCTTGCAAAGACCTTGCACTCTGACCCCCTTCTGCTTAGCTTCTGCACTACTATTTCTGTGGATACTGATTTGTTCAGAAATCTGAGAGAAACTTTCCTGTCTTTCTGTGTGCAAATACTCATGACCTGCTAAAGACATGGCAAGATATTTTATGTTTTCTGAACACACTGTGCTTCTGATCATTTTCTCCAGTATCAGCTGGTCAGTTTCTCGCCCAGCACAGGTGGTGAGTAGGATGCTCACAAAGGCCATGGGAGGTGGTAAGGAGGATGTTTCATCAATGATTTCTGGAGGCAAAATAGGACATCAGGAGGGAAACCAGGTGTGGTAGACTGAGAGTAAAAATGAAGACAATTGTTGCATGGTGCCGATTACTTTGGGCATGGTACATGCAGTGTACATTTTGATGTTACATATTTAACTCTAGCATGTCCACAATGTCTTCTGGTGAAAACAGATCTGGGATGTCTACTTAGATCCTGTAGATACACAAGACTCAAATGAGTGAAGTCATCTAACTCCAAATGGAGGCTGACCTAGCCATCAGTACACTGGCTTCAGATTTCCTGATAGAAGAAACTGAAATTTTGCAGGATGGTTATAGCCTGTATTTTTAGACAGCCTGAAAGATGGCAATGCCTACATGACTATATGGGTGATGAGTATAGGTACAGCAATGCATGACTTCAGATATTTTTCCAGTTATAGAATTAAAGCACAGAGGATTTTCTGCCCCTGTACAAGTCATGAGATGCCCTTGTCATCCTGTGGCTAGTCCTCAATATGCAAGGAAAATGAGAAGTGTCTTGTGTGGATGTTTTCTTGCTTTCCAGGTATGCCTGAGGAAATGCAAAGCTGTGAGCTCTTTTACTGCATACATTCATTAGTTTACTATTGCTTCTTTAAGGACTGATTGTGATTATTGGTCCTTGGTTTTCTTTCTCTTCTGTATACTTTTTCTAGGAGGCCAAAAGGCCTCTTTGTGACAGAAGACAGAGCAGAGTATTTTTTTGTCCCTTTTTAAAATTCATAGTATTCTCTACAGTACAAATATTTGCTCTCTTTATTATATCTATATTTAATTTCTAAGCATCGGCTTCTTCTTTGTTGCTCTTAGTGAGACTGCTGGCCTGCATGCACTTCAGGAGGAACTTTCATTAGGTAAAAAATAGTCAGCTTGACTGGAGGGATGGAGGAAACATGCTAAAATCAGGGAGCTATTACTAGTACTATTTTAGGGGCTGGTATAACATTAGGGACAAATTGCCTGCAACTAACCCACAGCAGAAAAAGGGTCAGGTTTTGTAGTGTAGGGAGGAATGCTATTTATACATGGAGAGTACATTCAGATTGATGGCTGCACACACAGCTTGATGAGGAATAGAGAGAAGTAAAGCTACAGGGCAGGCTATTTAGAGTTTGTTCTCATCAGCTGCCCTTATTTTCTTTATTTTCCAACATATAATGTTCTCCCCCAGCACATCTTATGGAAATGATGTAGTGGTGTTGGCTGCTTTTACCAAGCTGCAGTTTCAGTTGTTGGTGTGATTTTGCTACAGTGTTCTCTGAACCTGGTGCTTCCCAATCAGAGTATGGCCTTAGGTCCACTTATCCAGATGCAGGGTCTGTTTCAGCAAGGTGATCTGTTTCAGGGGTTAAATGTCCTTTCTCTACCCATTTTTTTTTTATTTTTTTTTTTTAATGGACTTCCCCTTTGATGCTGTCTGTACCTTCTGCCTGTTGTACAAAACATCTGACTAGCCCTGCTAGAAGGCCTGGCATGCACAATTAGCTCTGAGTCAAGGGCTGGGGCCAGCAAGCATTTGAACTCCTTACTGAAGAGGGAATGGAGAAGAAGCATGCCAGGGCTTACCATTGAACAAGCATCCTGAGGCTTTTAAAATGCTCTTTTCACTGTGTGGCTGCCCATTTAAACCTCACCTCTGCCAGGCTTTTCAATACCCTTTCATGCTGCTGCTGCTGAAGAATGTGTTTCCCACAGTGGTGTTTGCTGAACTCGTGTGACAACTTGGCTGTGATCCTTTGACAAGGTAGCGGTGCGCTGAGGCAAAGCTGGAGGTACAGTGAGGTGAGAACCACTGAAACTGAGCTGGCTGAATGGAGTGATTAACCAGCTGCCTATGAACCCTTGGGTGGCCTCCAGGGCATTGGACCTCGGAGAATAAGTGCTGCAAATGGAAAATAGAAACTTGGGCAATTGTGAAATGACACTGGGGAGGAAAATAAATTTAGTATTTTGGTCCTGGCTATGCTTCAGTTGTAAAAGAAATAGTTTAAAAATGGAATTTATTTATCATAGTTTTAGAAAATTAAGAAAATGATATAAATTATGTACTTTTAAAGTTAGATTAAATTCAGTAGGAGTATATATTTTGTATTTTGTTTTGGATAGAGAGATCATGGAGACCATGTGGATCAATATACTCAATGTGAATAATTAATCCATTTAGCATACTAACCGTAGGATCTCTGGATACAAGCTGCTTGTAATTCAGCAGCTACAATGTCTTGGATTGTCTTGGAATATGTTTGGACACAGCAGTGCAAATTCTGCAGATTCAGAGGCCCTGGCACTGCACTAATGCGAGATACAACTGAGCAGGGCTGAACCCTTTCTTTTCCTGAAAAGGGTTTTAAAACTTAATGTGTTTATTCTTGGACCAAGTATTTCACTGATCTGATAGACCACTTCTTGTTTTATGCAATGTTGTCTTGGAAATACATTGCTGACAGTGCAAATCACACAAGATTCACTGGGGGCAGGGGGCTCTGGAGGGGGACAGACAGGATCATAAGTTGTTGCTTGAGAATTCAGTAGCACTGATAAGAATATGAAAATATATTCTAAATGTTCGAGGCAGATGCTGCAGCTGTTAATAGTATTAAAACTTTGTGGGCATCTAGTGTGCAATGAATTAATTTCAGAATATCATTTCTGTGGGACTTAACAGTGTTTTAGTTTAGATGACCTGAATAGGGATGTAAAAGTATTTACAAAAAAAGAATGACTAAAGTGTGGAGAGTAACACATTGGAGTCTATTAAAAGACAGTAAGATAAAACAGAATTATTAATAAGTGTTATTGCATTTGTATCTGAACAGTCTCTGACACCTAGGACTTGTGTCCATCCTCATATAGATCTAGTGCTTCATATCTAAACCATTTGAGGCCAAGAGTATTAATACTAGCTATAAATCTCCTGGTACTTGGGCTAAAGCAAGTCCCGTCCTAACTCTTTGTCTCATATTTCTATTTGTGGACTGATTTATAACTTCTTGAATACCCTATGTAATGAGTTATTTGTTTTCCTTTCCCCATCTTTACTTTTCTCTCCAATTTCCCTCTCCTTGCTTTGAAGTACTGTTTAATTCCTGTAGGAGCTGTGAGATGGCAGACCACATAATCCTCCAAACACAGGGATTGTTATTGATACAGGCGATTGACTAGTAAATCATCTTGTAATTTTCTTATTTCCTTTACCAGGTACCTGTCTAAATGATCTGTTGTCCTGAGGACCTATTTGTATAGTGTGAATGAATACTTATAAATAAAGGCCCCTGCTTACATTCAAAGCTATCAGTCCTTGTAATGTCAGATGGTTGTATATGTGTTAAGTCTCACTTTTAGAACCATAGTTATTGCAGAAGAGGTTGAGAACTTCAACCTTTTATAACCATATGTGTGGCTTTTATGCTGCAAAGGAAAGCCTGAGGATGCCTTAGAGGCATCTCAGGAAACTATTTCACTCTTCCTACCACTTTTAAAAAATAAAACAATGTTCTCATGATATCTTAAACTGGTCTTTTGTAATTTAGGGAGAGAAAGAGTTCTTAAGCCATGGGTCTGAATCTTTGGGCCCAAAGGCCTTTTTAGGCACATTTTTCCCCTCTGTTCAGTGTATCTCTAATAAGCTACTTATCATTCCTCTATGAGTTTAAAGGGGAAAGCTTTGTTCTCTCCTCTATTTTCAAGTAAGTCACATAGAGCTTTCAGGAATAGCATCTTTCTCCCTTGTGTCAAAGTCTCTGTGGGATGAAAGTGGTGCCTTTCTAAAGAGGAGTTATTACTGAAGCATCTTATAAAGATGTCAGAACAAAAGGCAACTTGTTCATTTCCTGTTATTAGTTAGGTCTACATTAAAATCCTTTCTGCTTTCTTAGTGCCAAGAATTTAGAATCACAGTCCTGTTCATGTGTGTCTATAATGTGTCTCTCTGTCCCACCACACCCATAATACCCACCACTAGATTTTTCTCCTTAATTAAGAAATGCAACCAAAGAAACCCAAAATTTGAATCAGATGAACCTGGGACCTCTTTCCTCCATTGCTGTCTCATAAGCTGAAAAAAAAAAATAGAAAAGAATCATGCCCTATGACAAAATTTCTTTAAAGTAGGGCAGACAGAGCTGATTTTTTTATTGTTTTCATTTGCTCCCGTCACCTGTCTTCCTGTGACTCCATCAGTTTCTTAAAAAGCAAACTGTTCTACCTGTCAGCTTTCATCAGAAAACACAAACACATCAGAAACTAAGCCTGAAAAAAATGCTTGCCTGTGTTTTGTTCATTTTCACACTAGACTTGAGCTTCACCTTATTACTTTTCTATACATGCTGTTTTCCCATTCAGCTTAGGATTTTAAAATACATATATATTTATTTTGGGTTTGAGTGTCACTACACACCCTGCAGTGCTGTAAATATGAAACTAAAGTAAGAGAAACTCAAATTCTGCACAAAAGTAATGACAGCTGAGCATCCAAAGTCCTGATTTCTGTGTTTAATATGAACCCCTGCCACCTTGGACTCCCAGGGGGATGGAAGAAGCTTTTAAATTATCAGTCTACATACTTCTAAGCATGGAAGTGTTTGCTTACTTTATTATAATTATGTCAGCACTTCCACTGCCAATCCTATTTTCATGGTTATAACATTTGATTCTTGAAATGATTCTTGATGAACCTTTTAATTTAATATTTTTCTATACCCTACCCTGTGCAAGCTGAAGTTATATAAGAGCTGAGAAAGAAAGATGGGAAGCAGCACTTAATACTGTATGCTATCAGTTGCTGTTCCTATGGTTAGCAGAAGAACCCCAAAATCCGTTTGCACAGCTTCTCTGTAGCTGTGTGTGTGCCTCATGGTGGCACACATGCTTAACCTTTGGAAAGCAGAAGCACAATGTGGCTTAATGTAAACAGTTCTGTCCCCACAATTACAGAATATAATTTGTGCATCGCAGAAGATCATTTTAATCCTCCTTCATGCAAAGGAAGGTGTTTATCATTCACCTGAATTTACTGCAGCCTTTCCTAGTATTTTTAAGCCTGCTAAACTGAGTGTAATTTCCTAAGGACTGTCTTATGCTTAGCATTTCTGTGTAGCCTTCTTTGTTGTTTCCACCCCTCTGTGTGCCAGCCTGCATTGCCTCAGATGAAATCAT
>NW_008630446.1:0-9366 GCF_000691845.1 Merops nubicus
CTGCTCCGCCTGCCCTGGCCGCGTACGCGGTCGCCCTCGCCTCGGTTACGTGTGAGGGGCCGGGTGGCTGCAGCTCAGTGCTTCTCAGAACGGTACGTTCTTTCGCTGCCGCTTCGCTGTTGCCCGTTTAAAGATGATTTTGTAAATGCGTTACGATTTTAGTTATTACATCCTATTATCGACGAGTATTTTCTTACAAATACACCAATTTTCAGCTCCAGCTGCAAAATCCCTGATTTGTTTATACTCGACTTACCCTTGATAGAGAAATTTTGCTCGTTGGATCATCATGACTAACTCTGTTCCGACAGTTAATTTAGTTCTGAGATCGCAGCCACCCGAGGCTGACATTAGAAGCTGAACACTTGTCTGTTGGTTGTAAATTGCTACATGCACAAACCAAGGAGCCACAGTCATGTACGAGGCCACAGACGCTAGGATAAGACAAAAGTCTGTGGTCAGCACCTATCTGGTATTAACCCACTGATAGGCAGGGTAAAGGTTAATTTAGAATCAGAGTGGTTCATGTAATCCGAAATTGTAAGAACAAGCATAACTGTATTAAGCAATTGATTTTACAGATTATTAAAATGGAGGATATGAAAAATTGTGGTTTGTTAGTTCTGGGAAATAACAAAATGTGGACATAGCCATTGCTGACTAAAATAAAAATATAATTGAGCTTGCATGTTATATCCTGACAAGTTCTGATACAGCTCACTGCACAGCCTACTCAATTTTACTCCTTAATCTAAACCCCTTGCTTCTCAGACTAGAGGGTACAGGCAGATTCAGGACTTGTAGAGGCCACATGAGTGTCACAGCTATTAGCACAGGCCTATGTGAACTGCCTGCCTTTATGTGATGTGGAGCTGCCAAATTTTACTTGAATTTGACAAAGTCCGAAACCTGTTCTTAGTCCAGGTGAGTGCAGATTAGAACTTCCAAGACATTTTTTTTTTCTCTGTCCAGCAGTGCAAGTACAAGCATCTGTTAACTCCAAGGTATGTAATTTAACAAACTATTAAAAACCCCACAAATTGGATGAGCATGTCTGCAGGCAGAATATATATATTTTTTCATTATGCATGGAACACAGCTTGTAGACAATTTTTCTCTGTAACATACCAAATGTTTTCTCCTACTTGTTCTATATTCAGACTTACAAATATAGACACTGATATTGAATCCTAATCCCGTTGACGGCAGTGACAGAATTAATGCTGGTTTCAACAAGTTCAAATTTTTTCTTTTTTAAAAAATCAAGTAAGAAAACTTTAAACAGCAGAAAGGAATGTTTAAAGAGCATACAAAACCATTATTCTCTGAATCATATCTTACTACTAAAGATAAGACCTTCAAGTAGCTGTAAAAAGCTGCCTAGCTTCCTCTTATCAATAAAAGGAGTGAAATATCAACAACCGACATCAGCCGATAACGCTGAATCGTGCTGTTCATGATCCCTGCTCATTGTCTGAATGGGAGCCCCACAAACTTAAGGTCAGGAGCTTTATCAGGCCGCTGGGCTGTTTAAGACTTCTTCCTTCTCTTGGGCAAGAAGAGAAGGAACAACATCAGAAGCCGATGATTCAGTTAAGACACTAACCTCTGCAGACTCCAGGAGGATTATATGAATCATGCCTACCAAGCCTGAGCCTTCCGTTCATGCTCAGATTACTCATACCACCAGGATTAGCATATAGCTAATTTTTTATGCGACAGACTTTATGCTAATAAACCTTTTTGTAGGGAAGAAGCCTTTGCAGCTTCTCAACATAAGACTAGCTGCAGCAGAATTTTCCCTGAAGTGCACATCAGTAAAACAATGACCCAGTTAGATAAATGAGAAAGTTTGGCAGGAGCAAAGGAACCAGTGTTGTTGTTTGTATCACAGTGGTCACCAAATTCCTTAATAAACCAGTAATCAGAATAAATTAGTAGAAAGCATCGCCTAAGAAAACATGGAAAACCAAGGCTGGAAATCCTGGAGTTGACCACAAGCTTCCAACTACCTCTAAAGAAAGGCTGATGAAAGCCCAGCAACAGGTTAGGCACAGCATTCAGAAAATAATGGTAGCCATCTAGAATACAGGGAGGATTAAAGATGGAATGGTGATGTGCCTTGTTATGAGCACCTCTTTGGCCAGCTATGCAGTATTTCTACTGTACAAACGGTAGAGCTAATTTTTTCATGAGAATAGAAGCAAGTCTATTTTTAGTTTATACATCACTAACTACCCACATAGTTTTACATCACCCTTGTATATTATACAAACCTTTTGCATTTGGAGCTTATCTATGTCATCTTCAGATACTAGATATATATCCAGTATGCGAGCTGGAAAGAAGATGAAATTGCTGCACACCATAGCCCAGCATTTCTGGGCACATCCAGCTGTGCTACCTTAGCTGTCCTGTTTGCCAAGGAAGTGGCAGAATTCCTCTTTTATTGAGAAATGCTTTCTTTGTACTCTAGGACCACGCTGTCGACATATGTGGCAAACCTGTTTGCATAAGGCAAATACCTTCAACACATATTCCAGCACTTTGCAAAACAAAGTTTAGAATCTTCTATATATCTTATATGAATAAGAAAATTGAGAAGCCCAGCAATTATTTTTCTGTCTTCCTTATTTTTTTTTCTCATCTTCTAATCTAAATCATTTTTTAATGGGTGTCAGCCAAACCAACCCCAGGGCAGACTGTCAATGTGTTTTGCCCTCCATAATGTGCCATCTGCCTGCTCATCTTCTGTCAGTTCAACTAATCCCATTTCTCTGAGAGGCAAAAGAGGACAACTTTGCACATCACTGACTCTGCCTCCAGCCTGATCAACTCATAGTCGATAGTAAAAAATTTTAACATATTCCATTCATTAGTGACAGAGGAACTTTAAAAAACTTTTCACTATCTTACCTTTTATTTACATGTAACTACAATCTACCAGTGTAGACAAAAGTATAAAAATGACATGTTAGTGCTGCTGTTATAATGAATGATCAAGGTAAATTAATGGTGTAACAGAACTTAGTACCCATTTTAACTGTTGGTAACTAACAATACTTAGGGTCTTTAAGTAGCTTGTTGTTTACAGGGTGTATCTATACAAGTGGTATTCCTCTTTCCTTGAGTGTGGTGACAGCTTTGGACAAACAAGACCATTACAGGCTTGCTACTCACATTTGGCAGCCATCTCCCTTTCCTCTGAACTCAGCCTTCTGTCTAGAGGTAGGAAGTGGTTATCCTCTTCTCCTGGTTTTGGCTGTGATAGAGTTAATTTGCTTCCTAGTAGCAAGTACAGTGTTAAAGAAGTTTCTTTACTGTAGGTTTTCCATTGCAGAAACTCAGGCATTGAATCTTATAGAAATAATTTAATCAGATGGTATAAAACCAGCTGGAGCTGGGTGCCACTGGAGAGGGACTTCAAAGAAATCACTGGGCAATAATACCCTTACAATATAACTTCTCCTTCCCTCACAGGAAGCTTTGGTCCAATGTAATATTTGGGTCTGGGGTCTTCTTGTTCCTCTTTCTCTACCTCCAGGCCAATTGTTCATTCTCTTATCTCAAGGATATCTTCTGCTGATGGGTGTAGTTACCTTATTTTTCACAGGATGAGTTGGTTTCAGGGTCTCCCTTCATGTAACTAAGTTCAGCATAAGTTCACTGCTTGTGGCCTAAAGTTTTAGCAAGTCTTTTCATTAATACTATACTATGGATTCCATTTGAGCTACTGGGACTGTTCAGCCTGGAGCAAAGGAGACTCAGGGGAGACATTCCCACTCTCAACAACCCCCTGAAAGGAGGTTGTACTGGGGTGGGGGTTGGTCTCTTCTCCCAAAGAACAAGAAATAGCACAAGAGGAAACAGCCTCAAGTTGTACCAGGTGGGGTTTAGGTTGGATAGTAGGAAAAATTTCTCTAACAAAAAGGTTGTAAAGCATTTGAATGGCCCAGGGAAGTGGTGAAGTCACCATCCCTGGAGGTATTTAAAAGATGGGGTGCTAAGGGACATGGTTTGGTGGTGACATGGCAGTGCTGGGTTAACGGTTGGACTTGATGATCTTGTCAGTCTCTTCCAACCACGATGATTCTATTCTTCTTCTCTTTGTTACAGTTATTATCATTTTTATTACTACTCCATTTTATCGTCAATTATTAAACGGTTCTTACCTCAGCATATGAGTTTTACTTGTTTTAGTATTCCACAAGGCCAAAGCAAGGAGTGGGCAGGTGGCTGTGTGGTGCTTGGTTGCTGGTTGGGGTTAAACCACAACACCCCTTGAAGTGACTTATAGGTTGCAAAAAAAAAAAAAAAAAAGGATTTATCAGATCGATGTTAGCAGGATTTACATTGTCACTTTATGTCATTGTGCTAATATACTCACAGAAGCTGAAATAAGCTTTTGAAGGGGCAGAAGTACCAATTCATACCATGATCAATGCCCATATGGTGATATAGAATGGATGAAATGCAGAGAATAAATTGTCTTTCCCTCCATCTCCTCCGATTTCCAAAGCAAGATGTCTTGAGCTTGCATTAACCCAGGCAGAAAGGTGTGTCCAGATGACAGCAAGGTAGGGAGTCCTGACTGTGAAATGCAATATTTTATTGCAGGACGAATAGCTATTGACGATACATAAACTGCAAATGAAGGCAGGCCTAAATCACTTTTGATGTGAGTGTGAAACACGACATCCTAACAGCAACACTTCACACTACAATGCATCTTGCACCCCAAATCCCCTTCCTAGCCAAGTACTCCAATCTCTCAAGCAGCATACATTTGAGCACACAGCCAGGCAAGACTCGTATAAGAGGACTTCTCTAGATGTTGCAAGGGGTCAGCATGACCTCAGTCTGAGCATTTGTCAGTATACACTTTCTGCTGTTGAATGAAACACTCCCATTCCAGCAGTGGCAGAAGCAGAAGATGTAGAGCAGTATTTTATTGCAGAATAGGTATTTTGGAGCTAGCACTAACTCATCGGCCTGCTACTTGAAAGACCAGGATGTCAGTTCTGGGCATGCTTTAGCTGTCATTTATGCATTTTGATGAAATTTATTTCCTTCATCTAATAAATCACTTGTTTGTAGACAGTCTTGTCCACTTAGCTTACTTAGTTGAGTGATCTGTGTCAGACCCTCACCACACCAGCAGTGTTACCTTCACTTCCAGCTTTGATCCAGGAATTCAATAGACCAGAGGTCTTGAAAGGGAGAGAAAGTTTTGAGGGGGAGGTTCATCTAGATCAGTGGTCTCTGAAGTGGTGTAGAAGAGGAAAATATTAAATGTAAAATATTTTTTTTTAAAATGCAAAATACTTAATTTTGCTTAGTTATTTTTATTTTAACTACTATTTAAAATTTTCTCTCTCAGTATATTTTTTTGGTATTGTATACAATAGATTAATACAGTAGAACATGTAGGTAATTTATAAATGAGTAAATATACATGCATTGGGGTGCATGCTTAATTTTTTTTTAATGATAGGGTGCATGACGAAAAAGGTTTGGAGACCACTGAACTAGATTATCTCAAAGGGGCCCCTTCCACCCAATGTGTCTGTAATTCACATCGTAACTTGGTAGTAATTTTATAAAACAATGTTTTATTAGTCCTGTACTGAATTTGAGATGGCTATATGTAAACAAAAAGAACATAAGGTTTTTACACTCCCATTTCTACTTTAGCAAGTATCCCGACATTAATAAGATTTTGCATTAATCAGAAAGCCTTTCAAACTGGAGCCAGAAGTGGCATGTTTTAGATATTTCCTCTCTGTGAAGAAGCAGAACTGTCTGGCAAACATGCTTACACCCTTATCCAAATGTTGTGTTAACACATTAAACAGAAAATCAGCATGTCTTGGTCTTAAAACTCATGAAAGTATACAGGATTTGCTACTGAAAGTACAGAATTCCAGGAAAGAGATTTTTTTTTTTTATGAATAGAAATAAAGCCACACACCCTGTAGAAATTACCACTATTATAGAGGCCTCTTGTCAGAGCCTAGATTCTGTGCAAGGATGTCGTAATAAAGTCATTGTTTTAATAGTAGTCATGTACTTGACAAGATTTTGATTGAAAGTAGTTTCTATAGGTGCATATTCAGTATACTATGACTTAATACAGTCAAACAAGAATTTGACTATGGTTAGTATAACAGATTCCCAAATGTTACTGAAAATAATTGATTTTTTTTAAAAATGAGAAAAACATCAAGAAGTTGATGTTTTCTCATATATATGTATACAAAAAATATGAAACTGTAGTCAAAAGAAAACTATGTCCTACTGTTTAGCAGATTAGACTACATATATTATAAACAAGCAGCAAAAAGATCTTGTGATGCTTCAGGTATCAATGAACAAACTTTTTATATTAAGCATTTTATAGGAGTTTAAACATCTTTTAAGTGGTCTTAACATTTAAGCTTGTAACCAATACATTTTCAAAGTATACAGTTTGTAGTAGCATTGAAGTTAAGTTCTGTGTTAACTACAGGTTTCTCTCAAGATATTCTTCAAAAGATGTCATAATCTCGCTTTGCAGATTCATGTCAATTACACAAGCCATCTGCAAGAAAGCAGAACAGTCGGACATGAATGAATACTATGCAGGTCAAATACTTCATAAAAACTTAAAGTACAAGGCTTGTTCCCCAATGATGTATTATTACATGTTTGAGTGTGCATGTTGTTGAAGCCCTTTCTGAAAAGAGCAGAACAGGACAAAAGCTTCAGTAGACCTTATTGGAATCTAGCATGATCTTACACTGCAGTTCTTGCATTCTATTGTACAATATGACAATTTTTTTTAGAAATATTTAATCCAAAAAATACGTAGTAATTAACCCACCCACCCCTTAATTACCTACACCAATAAACCCAGTAAGTTCATTGTAAAAAGGCTCAGTTTTGGTATTTCAGACCAGAACAGTATGACTGGCACTTTTGCTGACATGGAATATGTTACAGAAGATAGACAGTTTGTAGACTTGAGGTTTGAAATTATTCAGAGGGCAGGAACTCCTCTTTAAAATTTTATTTTACTATGTAATTATTCTAAGCTCATAAGAGTAATAGGGCCAAGCAGATAGTTTTTCATCTTATGTTACTTGAAGACCTACTTTGAGTTTCCTACTTAATTTTCTGGAGTAACTCTTCAGATAGCATAGTTTTGTTGTTTTCAATCATTCAGGTCCTTTCAGGTAAGGACTGAGCTAAATTTTTTTATTCTCTATTAAAACTTGAAACAAAATCAGCTGGCAAGAGTAAGCAACTTACTGTTTCTTTCCTCCTGCGTTCTTGTTCATTTTTTCTAGCCAAGTTACGGTCTTGAAAAAGAGTGTGCTGTTGAGCTTCGGCCATTTGTTTGCTCTTATGCTCTTCTTCTTGGGGCTCACTATCTGCCACTACCATGGCATCCAATACTGTGCCTTCATGGCCTCTTTAAAGACAGAAGAGTTCAGTATAGGATAAAAGTTACTTCCTTTTTCTTCATAACAAGCTTTTGCACCTGAACAGAATTCTGGAAATCATTTAAAACAGTGTGTGTAGCACTCAAACTGTAGTTCTGTTTTACATGTTGATTCATAGTAATATCCCTTTGCAAGAGATATGTGCACATAGTTGTTGGGCTGTAGTAGGTTAAGGTTTCCCGTGTTCTGTTTCCAGTATGTGTGCACACAGGATTTATACATATGCTACACAAAACTGACATGCACTTTTTTTGAAAGACATACACATTTAATTGGCTGTTACTTTCTTGGCCCGTGACATTTTGCTTCCAGCTTCTTCCACTTCAACTAGTCATTTGAGGTAGATTTCCCTAACTTCAGGCAAGCATCTGTGGTCATACTCTACAGAGCTTTATGCCTGGTTTCCTTCTCCTTCAGATACTCCTCGTTGGTAGTATCTGAAGGTGCCTGTTAACTCTACGTTCTGAACAAGAAGCATACTCTTAGGTCTCTCAAACGCTCCTTTTATTAAAGTAACACACTCTAAACAAGCGACCCATTCTAATACAGCCAGCAATGGGTAGAAGTAGAATTTAGGTACTGACTCAGACTTAACCTGTCACAGGGTCAAAAAGACATGGAAAAATCAAGGCTACTGAAGAAGGAAATATTACAGGAAGCAGAGTTTCAAAAAGGTGGCAAACAGCAATCTAAAATATAAAATCCCACCCAGCATGATAACAGCCCTCAGGCTGGGATACATGTGTGGGCATCTGCTGAAACCGTGGCTGGAAACAACTAGGGAAGAATACTGTAACAGTAGCTTATTGAATATATTTCTCTGCAGCAATGCAAAGAATTCTACTGTATGAAGTGGTACACACTGGAAGACTTTCAGCTATGTTAACACCAAGTTCTCAGAGACTAGATTATCCTGCTTCCCCTTAGGAAAGTAAGATACTGAAGAGAGGTGCAAATTCTGGTCATGACCAGAGGAACTGAGTGCTCCAGGGGACAAACAAATTAGTAAGTACCTGAAAAGTTTTTCTGACAACTGAAATGATACTGATTTGGAAAGGAAAGAGCCACTTTGTGCACTTTGGATGTATAGTTGTGCTTAGAGTGGTATAACTCCTGCACTTCATCTGACACACCAATTATCTAATCCACTTGTTCCTGAATAACTAAGTCATCTAGTACCATACAAGCAAAAAATAGAATAATATCTAAACATATGTGGTTACAAACCTCTCTTTTTTTATAAGAGGGTTTTGCAGTTCCCTCTCAGCTTGCTCCAGAGGCCTTTTCAACTTCCGCACTTGCTCATTCTTCTTTAATGCTGCTTCCTTGAACTGTTTGAAGGTCTCAGAAGATGTTTTTATTGCACTTGGGACCTTCATTGTTCTACATAAGCTCACCCAGGAATCTGTATCCTTGAAGCCTGTATCCTGAAGTTATTAGAAAAAGGAAAACATAAGAGGCAAAACTACTCTACAACTACTAGTCATCTTTTATCTACTTAGTTCTTACATTAGCATGGCATTGCTTTGACTTCACTTATTTGGGAATATCTACAACAAAATACCCTTTGGCAGAATATTAGTACAAATACAGAAATCTAAACAGACTTCAATACATTTTCTCATCAACTTAGAGATTCTTTAGCAAGATGTTAAAAAAAATTAGCATTTGTAGCTACTCTTACTCAGTCCTTTACATCCACCTTTCCATTTTTTAATTCCAGAGAACATGAATTCACAAGACTGAGCTTATGCAAGGTCCACTGATAATATTTTAATATATCTATCTCCATCTCATTCCTATACATAATCCTTAGATAACAACAGTTTTGTATTAGGTTTCCTCAAGGGAAGCCTTCACTGGAGCAGGCTCCTGGCAGGAC
>NW_008630447.1:0-8721 GCF_000691845.1 Merops nubicus
GGGAGCTGCAGCTGCGCCTGGACATCCGCCACTTCTGCGCCCCCCCGGCCGAGCCACCCATGGACTACGAGGATGACTTTGTGAGTAACTGCCCCAGCAGCTCCAGTGGGCACCGTGGTCCCCCTCCCACCGCCCTCCCCAGCGGTTCTGCAGCTTTCATAGAGGGTGGTTAAGGTCGCTCCTGGGTTTCCCCAACCCTGTGCCTCTCCTGGCCACGTGCCGTGTCCTCGTGCCACCCACAGGTCTCCTTGCTTCTTGAGGGCCGAGCAGTGGCTCCTACACAGCCCTGAACGTGCCCCTCACAAGCACTGAGTGGGGAAAGCCTTTGACTCTGTGACTGAGGCAGCCCCCGAGGGGATTTGTGACTGTCTCTCTTTTGCAGACATGTTTGAAGGAGTCGGATGGCAGCGACACTGAGGACTTCTGCTCCGATCACAGTGAGGACTGTTTGTCAGAAGCGAGCTGGGAGCCTGTTGATAAGAAGGAGACTGAGGTAGGTATCCTGTCACAGCAGCTGTCACGTGGCAGGAGAGAATGTTTCTTCACCACGAGCTTGGGTGGTTACAGCAGCAGAGAGTGGTCTGGAAGCAAGGCAGGGAGTCAGCCACCCTTGTCCTTCAGCACGCTCTCTGCTGCTGTGTATGACAGAAGGGGACCTGTGGGGTGGGCTCGCTCTGAGCTAGCCCCTTGTGCTGCAAAGCCCCACCTCAGCCTGCACTGGGGTCCTGAGACCTCATCGTTGTGTTACAAACTAAAAGCTGATGAGGACTGGTGTCTGCCCTAGGTCACCCGGTGGGTTCCTGACCACATGGCCTCGCATTGCTTTAACTGTGACTGTGAGTTCTGGCTGGCCAAGCGGAGGCACCACTGCAGGTAAGCAATGTCATCACTGTGCTTCCACTCTTCTCCTCAGCCTGCTTCTCAGGAGCCTCACCTGCCTGTCTGCGATGCTTGTACCCTCCTGCTCCCAGGAAAAAGTTTTAGGTCTTGTCTTTATTTGCCAGCACTCATAAATTCCCTACAGGTTTCCATTCTACATGGTTCTTGTTGCTGCTTTTCCAAAATCTTTCATCCTTCTCCTGGGTAGTAACGCCCCTCAGTCCCTTTTCAGTGCTAGCCAGTTCACTTGCACTGGAGACCACGCTGTGTCCCTTCAGAAACATGTTGACAAGTCATAAGCAAGGCTGGCACTTCACCCCTGAGCACTCTGTGCTTGCTCAAGTCTTGCCATGGTGCTCCCAGCTCTCTCTTCACTGGTTTTCTTGCTCCTTGACAGGAACTGTGGGAACGTGTTCTGCGCTGGTTGCTGCCATCTGAAGCTGCCCATCCCTGATCAGCAGTTGTACGACCCCGTCCTCGTTTGTAACTCCTGTTATGACCACATCCAAGTGTCTCGTGCCAGGGAGCTCATGAGCCAACACCTGAAGAAACCCATCGCCACAGCTTCCAGCTGAATGCCAGACAAGGACCTGTCTAAGCCCAGCCTTTTCTCTTGTGGGTTTGAAGGGTGACTCTGCCTCCACTGTAACCGTGAAGGCCGTTGGTGCGACACCTTGAACACCAAGCTGGAATGCACTGTCTGCAGCATCCGGAGCAGAGGAGCTCAGATTAGAGAGTACGGGGTGTGTCCCACCCTGGCACCGCTGGGCCCGTGCGTTGTAGTCTGACAACCTAGGGCTAAGGAGGGCATTGCAGCCTCTTGCTTCTGTGGGCTGGAAAGCAACGTTTTCACAGATACTGCCTGTGCAAAGAACCCCCAAAGCAATAGAAAGGCATGTTTAGAACCAACTCCACCTCCCGAGGCAGGCTGCTGCCCGAGGAGGAGGAGGAGGAGGAGGGTGGACCGCAGGTGGTGCCGGGAGCTTTGGAAGGGCCTCGGCCTGGAGCAGTTCTGTAGATTCTCTTTCCATGAGTGTGATTTGCGATCAGCTTGGTGAACAAGACTCATTAACAGTCACTAATGGATTTTCTCTTGAGTGTGGAAGAGGGATCCATTCTGGCTGAAAGGGGCCGAGCGGATGGTGCCCGTCTCCGCGCCCCGCTAGGATGGGCGAACGCCCTTGGCTGTGCCCCTGCCCCCCAGCGCTGTGGGGAGATGGGAGGTTGGCTTCTCCACGTCTGCTCTGCCCCGTCTGCTTCGTCTGCGGCCGTGTCACAGCCCGGTGCTAACACAGGAATGGCACCCTGATCCTCTCCTGGCATGGAAACAGAACTCGTGTTCCTGTGTGGCTCCTCCTCCCCTTTTCTGCCCTCAGCTCTCCACTTCCTACTGCTCTTTATCCTGAAAACTTGATACCTTGAGGGTATAGGCCATAATGTGTTGTTTTACCTCCTGGAATGTGCTGTCTGGTGTATGTGAGGGTTTCAGTCCAAATGCTGCTATATATTTCTGTGCACTTAATGTAACCCGAAGAAGGGAGAATGAAGCATCGATACCAAATCGGGGGTGGGGAAGGACACTGGCTGTCAGAGACACTACGCTCTGTGCTTTTCACTTTAGGATGTGCAGCCGAGCTACAGTGCTCAGCACGACGTGTGGCGTCTGCTCAGTGGTGGGAATAATCTCTCTGACTTGCCCCAGCGCTACCTAAAATGCCTCTTGAATTTGACTTCTTCTTTTTCTCCTGTACAGTGGTCAAAGTTCAGAGTTGCCAACTTGTAATTGCCTCTCTACTCCTCCTTGAAACTAGAGAGCAGGAATCCCAGCTCGCTCTAAGGAAAAGAGAAATGGGTTTAGAAAGAAAGAAAGGCTCAGAAAGGAAGTGGGCTTCAGGTGGGCTTTTGTTTAATCCCTTGCTAGCTCCCTCTGGGAGTATCCATCCTGCCTGCTTCCTAGAGGAATCTGTGGATATTAGTGAGGAAGAAGAGTCTGAATGTGGGGCATTTCTTTGCAGAAATGCAGGTTTTCTTGCCAGCTAAATGAAACTGTCTGATGTATTCTGAGCTGAGACTTTGTGTGTGTGTGGTAGGGGGTGACCTGTGAGGGCATTTGGTCTGCTAACAAGACGAAGTGCTTCACACTGTTGTGATCTCCCAAACTTTTTGCTCATGGTTTGTCATCTCGGTCAGAGGGATGGAATAAGGACCCTTTCCTGCACTTTGATGTGTCAGCCTCTGGTTTTGTAAATCCCGATAGTGCAAGCAAAGCTCCCATCATCTGAAGGCCCTGTACTTACTTGGACTCTGCTTCTTTTCCACACTGGGAACAACCAATATGGCTTTGGGAAGAGAAGGCACCTTGCTTCAGATTCTCCCCTGCCTTGTACCTTGCAGTCATGGCCAGACATGGAGGAGTGACCCTTGGGCTGGCAGAAGAAGCTGGATTTGTTCCTGTTCTGCACATGTTGGAATGACTGCAAGCAATAAGGAAGCCAGAAACTAGGTACTCCTGGCCCTTCTGTCCAGGCCATTAGTCCAAACTGCTTTTAGCTCTTGTGAGTTTCAGCGTCACAATGTGCTGGCCAAAAACTCTAAAATCAGTTCGATAGCATTGTGACAACCAAAATGTGCTGTACAACTCAATACAGTCGAAATAAAATCTCTATATTAGTGCTGCTGTGTTTGGACCCTGTGGTGAGTTCTTGCCCTGTGTTTCTTGGGCAGCTGTTCCTTGCTCCCTGTCCCCCTCAGGTAACGTGGGTCAGGAACTGAGTGTCCATCTCACAAAGCAGAATCAAGGGTAGGACACAAAGCACACTATGCTGTGGTCTGCTCTGCTCTCTCCTGAACAAACCTGCAGCTGCCCAGGACACCAGCCCCTTCCAGCCTCTCCCCTAATCATAAAATCACAGACTGGCTTGGGTGGGAAGGAAGTCCAACCCCCCTGCAGGGAGCAGGGACATCTGCAGCTAGAGCAGGGTGCTCAGAGCCCAAACCAACCTCCCCTGGAATGGTTCCAGGGATGGGGCAGCGACCACCTCTCTGGGCAGCCTGGGCCAGGGGCTCACCACCCTCATTGTAAAATATTTTTTCCATCTAGTCTAAATCTCCCTTCTTTTAGTTTCAAACCATCACCCCTTGTCTTGTAGCAACAAGCCCTGCTAAAAAATCCATCCCTATCTTTCTTCTGGGCTTCTTTCTGTAGAAGGCCACAATAAGGTCTGCCCAGAGCCTTCTCTCCTCCAGGCTGAACAATGACTGAGGAAATCATCTTTTCCAAGGACGAGCTGCCAGGCAGGATTCACTCACTCTCCACCAGCACTCTTGTATCTCATTTTGCCTGGCAGGCTCAGTGGTTGGGTTCCTCTGCAGGAGGACAGGTGGAGACTCCTGTGCTCGGGGAGCCCAATGTGCCAAGGGTGATGTGGGTAAGTTAATGTTTGTGGTGGAGTTGGAGAGGATCTAGAAAGCCTCAATGTCCTCATTTTAAAGCATCTAGGGATCTTAACATTGAAGTCGTTCAGGTCAGTGCCCATGTCAGGCAGTGCCTAAGTGCTTTGTTGTGTTAGAGATGTGAGGAGCAGGATGGCTTGTCATGTTTCAAAGCGAGCTGTTGCTCCTGGAGCAGTCACACAGGAGAAGGTCATCTTTGGAGGCAGCCTTGCTGAATTAATCATGAACGAGGGAAAGGACAGTCTACTGATTAACTTCCAGGCTCTGGTCTTAAACCCTTCCAGCCTATTTTTGGCAGGTGCTGTCAGGCTGTTGGCTGGACTTGTACGAGCCCTTGGCTTCTCAGCAGCTGGGGCAACACTGCAGCAGGGTCCCCCCAAAGCCTCAGGCTGCCCATGCCCACAGGGGGCACTTGCTGCTCGTGGTCACTGAACGCAGAACAAACCTTTGTCACTTGACTATAACGCTGTAATGTGCCAGCACATCCAGCCTGAGGTCATCTGTTTGTGCACTGAAACGTGTCTAAACCTCACACAAACAGCGAGATCAAAGCCTTCCCCTATCAGGGCACCAACTGCCACGGGTTCTTAGCAAATTAACAGCCAGAGCTGCTTATGATGTACCATAACATCTCACCAGCCACTGAACAAAACAAACAGAGGTAGGTGTAGTGAGAAGCCAGGTCAGGCTTGTGATGGTTGGTATTATTCAGCTGCCAAGGCATTAATAGATAATGCTAAAGCTGCACGGGATGTGAGGAGACATGTTAAGCCTTGGTTATGAAAGGAGAGGAGAGGAACGTGACATGTGGCCTCCTGGTGAACCCAGCGAGGGCTGAGCAGGGAACAGTTTAAAGTCTGAGATGCAGACACAAAAGATGTTGGGCTGTCCAGGGGTGCATTCGGGGTGTTTTCCTACGTTCCATTGTCAGCGTAGCAGTTAAATAGTACTTTTCTCTCCCAAAATGTTAGGCTTCTGTGAAAGTGATGTTTGAGCACTGCCATTTATTTATGGTGCCTTGGGTATCTCTATCTATCTCCTAAGATAAAACTGATAGATAGGACAAATTGTCCTTAGAAGATGCTGGACGGTCTCCAGCATGTTTAAAATAGGGCTAGGGAGATGCTGAGGGGCCTGGAGCATCCCTGTGCCCAGGACAGGCTGGGAGCCCTGGGGCTGCTCAGGCTGGAGAGGGGATCTGATCAATACCTAAAGGGTGGAGGGCAAGAGGCTGGGGCCAGACTCTTGTCAGTGGTGCCCAGCAACAAGACAAGGGGCAACAGGCACCAACTGGAACCCAAGAGGTTCCACCTGAACAGGGAGAAACTCCCCTGAGGGTGGTGGAGCCTGGACCAGGCTGGTGACCCCACTGGGGTGGCCCAGGTGGAGTGGAGCACTCAGGTGAGGTGGCCCCAGATGCAGCTGGAGGGAGTCACAAGCTTCATGTGACCTGAGACAAAGTATTCACTGTGGCAACCACCACTGTGACTGTGAAGTGCTCGCTGTCATCTAGCAGATGTGTTCTTCAAAACCAAGCTAGAAAATTTGATATAGTGGCAAAGAACAAGTTATCTGCACTCATGGTCAAGAAAAAAATGCAGACTTCTTTTCATTTGGTTTTGCAGAAAGGCAATTTAATTTTCTAATGGCTTGCAAGGCACTTGCCAAAGGAAAGTGTTTCATAGAATCATAGATGGACTTGTGGAGGGAGCTCTGGTGCTACCAGAGCCACGGCTGTGTGGGGAGGGAACTCGTGCTGCCTTAGCTCTGCTGCTCACCTCTCCTCAGAGCCAGAGCAGCATCATTCGGGGCAGGGCGAAGGCTGTGGGTCAGTGTGGGGCTGGAGGGTGACAAGGCACGGGCTGAGTGAAGGCTGGGGGCAGATAAAGGCATCAGAGAGAGGGCACAGCAGTAAGGCTGGCTGAAAAGGCTGAGCACTGTTAGCTGGCAACGTCACCTCTAAATCCTGCACTACAGGATTTGGGAAGATTATAGCTTGACAAAGCTACAACATTTCTGGTTAAAAAACACCTCAAAGGGCCCTGTGCTCATGTTTCTGGGCTGTCGTTTCAAGGGCTTTTTCACTTTTAGGGGTTCACTCAGTTACAGACTCCCTATTCCTGGCTCTGACCTGAGTTACGTGTGATAAAAGCTGAGCCATCCCTCCTGCTGCACAGGGAGAGAGGAGAAGCCTTAAATCGTTTCATTCAAGTAATGCAAAGGACAGTCTCAGGAAGGCTGAGAAAATGGTTTTGTGGACTTTCCTTCTGGATTTTTCTGGTTTGTACTCAGTGTGTTTTACTTAAGCTTGAGCTGTTTACACTGAGCAATCGTTACGTAATTCTTAAGAGAATAAATTATTACTGAGGAGATAAAAATACCAAGTCTCTTGGGGAGATGGCGGAAAGGAGGCTGGAGCCAGATGGGGGTCGGGCTCTTCTCCCCAGGAACAAGCCATAGGACAACAGAAAATGGCCTCAAGATGTGCCAGAGGAGGTTTAGGTTGGACATTAGGAAAAATGTCTTCCCTGCAAGGTTTGCCCAGGGCTGTGCCAGGCTGCCCAGGGCAGTGGTGGAGTCCCCACCCCTGGAGGGGTTTCCAAGCTGTGGAGATGTGGTGTGAGGGACACGGGGCAGTGGGGACCTGGCAGTGCTGAGGGAACAGTTGGCTTTGATAATCTTGAAGGTCTCTTCCAACCTAAACAATTCTGTGCTTCTATGATCCTTCCATGGTGCAAGATTTCAGCTATGAAGACAACACTGACAAAATTTCTGCTCCTTCTTCTGTTGCCACTGACTCAGAATAGTGGTAAACGTGCTAAATCTGCCAAAGACAGGCAGCGACTGAGAGAAATAATCAGCCAGGCTGCTGAAAAAAAGGCAAAAACATTATCTTCTAATGTCTCCTTATCATTTTTTCCTTTGTCCTGTTTCCTGTTTTACCTGTCTGCTTTGATTTGAAGTGGGGAATTCTGTTAGCAACCCCACCCAGAATATTTAAGCGAGTCAGTCGAGCATCTTTCTCCTGGTGGAGCTATGCGGAAGAGCAGAGTGAGTTTGCTTTCAGTTTGTAGAGAGCAACTTTCCCACCAGTTTGTTCCATTTTCTCCCCTCTCCAGAACTCCCTGAGCTTTCACTTGCCTTGGTGGATTGGGGCTGTGCTGTAAACCAAAGCAGGGAGGATGATTTCAGTTGAAGAAGGGGTTTGGGTTTGTACTTTCTTGCTAAGAAATCTTATGACAACTCTAAAAGAATCTATTTAATGCCATGAAATATGCAGGTGCTCAATATTCTTGCTGCTTTCTTGCTCTGGGGGCAGCCAAGACAAGGAAATGTCATTTTCTTCTTCTGTCACTGCTGGTGACCCAGGGATAGGATGCAAGCACAGAGGAAGAGATTGCCACACTCTTCCTTTCTCAGCTCCTTGCTGCTCTTCCCCTTCTGGCTCATAGCAGATTCTGCTTCTAAAAGTGTATGAACTGTTATGCAAGGCTAGGAAAAAAATAAGGTCCCTGCAGTCGTAGCTAAGAGCAGAACCCTGAGAAGAGTTTGAGGGCAGACATGGACTAGTACATCTGAGGTGTGAACTCTGAGCTTCCTCCAGTGCACACAGTTCAAGCACGAGCAGTGACAAAGGTGCCACCTTTAAGAGCTCTGGATGTACTTGGGAATATAGTGGTTTGTTTGTTTTTTTTTGTTAACTTAGCCAAGTAACACTTTGGTACCCAAAACATCCCATGGCAATTAACTGCCCAGTTTCCCTGTGGTTAAATACCTGATTTGATTTGTTCTATTTGATGCCCTCCATTAGTCACGCTCACCTCCTTTACACCAACTTTACAACCTTTTAATATCATAAACCCCTCTCTGAAGGTTTCTTCTTCAGTATTTTCTTCTGTTGAAGATAGTTCACATCCTTGATACTGATTTTCTCTATTCTATTTTAACTTTACCCAATCTATTCTGGAGTGGGGGAGATCAGAACCGACCACATTTGGGTTTTTTTTAAGGTAGATAGTATACTTATAAACCCTGATTTGCCCTGTATTCCTCTTTCAATCCCTACTAAACTAATTTTCTTTTCCTTTTTGTGACCTTCAAGCTGTCACTTTCAAGCATTAGCTGTAACTTTGTGATTTCATTCAGGAGAAATGAAGGCAAACACAACGTTAGGCTCACAGGTATCGTTCACATCCAGCAGCACTCCACTTCCCTGGCACCCAGCGTTCTCCCCAGCCTCTAAGGGCCAGGAGGCAGCTGGATGGAGTCACCCTGAAGGACTCGGGATGCTCAGCAGGCCCCATCACCTTGTTCACGACCATCAGGGTAAGTCGACCAAACCAACTCCGTGGGATTTAATGAAGTCCCTCCTGTGAAGCCCGGCCCTGC
>NW_008630448.1:0-10105 GCF_000691845.1 Merops nubicus
TTTTTTTTTATTTTTAGGTATATCACAAATTCTACCTTCCAGGAAGCCCTAGAAAGGTAAAACCTTAAAAATGCCACATCTGTTCATTCCCGAGTTTACATGTCAGTGGGTTTGTTTTGTATCTTAAACGATCACTATAATATTGACCTTACCACTGGAAAAAACAGAGAATGGTCTGCTGTAAAATCTTGGGGACTGCCTGATCTTTTTGAGAGAATGTGTTTTTCTAGAAGTTTACATTTTTGTTTTCACTGCTTTGGAGCCTCTTCTAATTTATCCCTTTCTGTATGCATCGATGTTGGGCACTTCTTTGGTCTTTTACATCAGAGATGTTGCTTTATTTGAGTAAATAAACAGTAACTCTTCACAGGAAATCCCGTGAAAGGCAGTTTCATTTAGGATAGCTAGTTTACACATCAAAGATATGTGAAGGACTTTCTGACTAAAGACCACTTGCTACAGGATTTGCTGAACAAAAGTCCTCTGTTAGTCTTTTGAGCTGTACTCACCTGTGGTTGAAAGCAATTTTGTTTGATGTCTTCGGTTAGAAAATAGCAGGTACACAGATCTTGTGCCTAGCTATGTCCTCATCAGCTGAATGTCCAACTCTTCATTGCTTCAATGAGAAATTAAGGTATGTTGTACTCTCACACTTGTATTAGCAGTGTATAGACATGGTGTATGAATAATTATCCACTTGCCTTTTAAAATACCACCTGAAACCTGCATGAACTGTTTTGTCTTCAAATGCTAAAAATCTGTACAACTCCTAATTGCCTTGGGTTTGGTACAGTAATGCTCTAGTGTACACCTTTTATGTCAGGTTAGAATAAAGTGAACAAAATAACTGGATTCCAGGAAGTTTTGGTTAGGAATGTTTGCTGCTTCTCTCACTTTCTTTTCCCTCTTGTCTGGGTGACATTTATCTTGGATGTGGTCAGTGACAAATTACAAGACAAGCTGTTGCACAGAGGATAGTTCACTTGGAGTCAAGTTTCTCTGGTTTTATGCTGCAACTGGACAGAATTTGTTCATCCTGCTTGTTACTATCATCTACAGGAGCAAATGTGGGCACTGTGGATACTGAAATCTGATGTTTAAAGACCTGTAGTATCATTTAATTGTATGGTCACACTGACTGCATTTCTCAGCTTTGTCTTGAATTTCCACACCTTAGGAGAATAAACTTTTTGGATATAATATTAATTGCTTTAATAGAATAAAGGCCTTTTATTGTTCACTTATCTCATATTTCTTTGTTTTAATAAAAGCATTTAGTAGAACTGTCTCCCAATAAGTTTCGGATTTGCTCAACCTTGTGACATGGTTAAAGTATTTAATAAAGCACAAATGTTCAATGTTCAGTCTGTCACCTGATTTTCTACACTATGTTTTTGTTTTATGTTTAAATACCAAGATTTAGAAGTGCTTCAATTTTGCTGTTACAAATAATTGTATGCTGCCATCAAAGCTACTGTGATTCAGCTGAGGAGGACAAAGACTGGTCATGAAATTGCTCTAGTCTTGGTAGAAAAGAAACTTTTTTGATCATACCCACTTCCAAATCTTTCTGGTGGCTGAACTAAGCTCTCACATTGATGTTGTGACCAGTGACTGAGGATATGAACTGGTACAAAAGTCTCTTGGCCAACAAGAGAACTTTGAAAGGGGAGGGTCTGTTCACATGGGTTTGTAGTGACAAGATGAAGGGTAATGGCTTTAATCTAGGAAAGGGTGGATTTAGGTTAGACATCAAGAAAAAGTTCTTCAGTATGAGGGTGACAGATCCCTGGAATAGGTTGCCCAGACAGGTGGTGGAGACACCATCCCTGGAGACATTCAAGATCAGGCTTGATGAGCCTCTGAGCAGCTTGATCTATTTGGAGATGTCCCTGCTTATGGTGGGGGGGTTGGACTAGATGACCTTTGGAGGTCCCTTCCAGCCCAGACATTCTATGATTCTATGAAAAGTGTAATAACTTTAAGGCAGAAAATTTACACTGGGCTGGGGCAGAATAAGAGGGGAGGGAAGAAAAAGGCTGAAGCTGACATTACCTGCCTTTAATATCTTTTTCCATGTTCAAAGTGGGGCATCCTCAGGGGCCCTCTGCAGAGCTTAACACTGTTAATGGAAGAATCATGGCTTTTGGTTTGGATATTCTTGGGAATGGAAGACCCTTTGAGTGCTCTGGTAATCCATTGCCCGTGAGAATGGGGGGAAGAAGGAGGAAGTCCATATTCTTTTTGCCAAGGCCAGGTGTCTAGTTGTTTGATTCCATGGAAAAAAAGCCTTTTGAATTATGGAAACTGAAACTGTGGAGAGAGCTTAAACCACTTTATTTCTTTACATGATACATTTTTGTTAGCTTTGAACTTGAAGTGCTCTGTGTTCAAGTTGGGTCTGCTGTTTCCCTGTTGTGCTTATACCCAACTTGAAATTGAATCCTGCATTACCCACAGTGAGGTGGAAAAGGAAGGACCAGTGGGATTTTCCAGCAAAGAGCAGGAAAGCAGTTCCCTTCCTGCTTATCCCCTCTCAGCATTGAATGTTGGTGATGCTGTTCTACACAAGTAACTACTTGTAATGGGAATCACCAAGCTATACTGACCAATGGTGACCATCTGCCTTAGTCTTCTACCCCACATTGTCACCACTGCATGGAGCTTGTGCATTTGTTGCCTCCTGAGCTCTGTTTTAGTATTCAGTTCCTATTTTTGTTTCCTTAAAGGCTTAAACCAGTGCATGCTTAAATTATGCCCTGAGATGAAGTTACACCAATGTGAGTTATCATATGTCTTAATACCTGAGGCAAATACACTTTCCTTTAAATTTCACCAACAATAGTTTATGCTAACAAATTAGTTTTAATTTTTTGTGGTGAAGGAAACATAGAATATAAAATCTTTATAAATATGATGACGTTTAAAAACATAAAGAACCCAAGAACTTGTGAAAAGTGATAAAACTTCTTTATTTACATTGTATATTTTTAAACTGACAATTCTTGTCTGAAAATGTAATTGCTTTCTCTTCTGCCTGACATTAAGGATGTTCTTTTTATTGTTGTTCAGAAGGTTATATCTTGCTGTTATAGCTTTAACTTGTCATGACTCAATCCAAATTCCAACATTTCACTTACTTCAAGAGATTTGAACAAGCTGATGTTTGAGAAGAAAGCTTTTTTCATTACTTAAATTACATATTTGTGTGGGTTGAGAATCAGATGGCAGCGTTTTAGAGATCTAGTTCACCACTTCAGTCTTTTCTGCCAGTTATCTGTCTGTCTGGTCAGGACTTTGATATAAAGGACTGGAAATTACAGTTGGCATCTGTAGGCCTTTTTGTTTAAAGCTAAATTAAGTTAATAGAAATAGCCAGAAGTAGGGACAAGGAAACACTCCTCCCTCCCAAAAAAAAAAAACCCAAACCAACAACCAACCAACCAAAACCCAAACAAACAAACAAAAAAACAAACCAAAAAACCAAATCAAAACACACCACCCAACAAAAACAACCAAATTCATTCTGTGGCTGAGACTCTCTCAGTTGGAAGGCAATGGTGTGATGCTCGGGCAGTAATGCAGAACATGGTAGGTGCAAAGCTGCTGGGGATAAATGGTCTTTACAGAAATCATGTAGAAAGATTAAACTGTGTTAACTGCTTCTGTTACATGGTGTTTGTTGACTCAGGTAATTGCAACAGATCCTGGGATTTGGGATGTGCAAAATGTTTTTTAACCTAGCAGGCGATGCTGGAGTAATTGAGGATCCTGTTGATCTCTTTGTGCAGGAATTTGAAGCATAAAAAAAAACCCAACCAAAACTAAACAAACAACAACAACAAAAACCAATCAGAAGAATTTTCAAGAAAACGTGTTGACTTTGAAAATGTAGTATTTGGCTTCTGAAATTTTTGCCATAGAGGGTCTTACAGCTAGAATCTGGGAAATAGTTTGTCCTTCCTGCAAAATTTGATCTTCAAATGACAATTTATATCATCAGCTAGTGTGTGTGTGAGAGTTTAAAATCAATGTGTCAGCTTTGGTGTTTCAGCTGATATGTGAACCTGCTTCTAGTCGTGTGCACTTTATACTGGCTTTTTAGCTGTGTTCATGTTTAGTGTTGATGTGTGTCAGGAATATGCATCAGAAGTCTCCTCATTTCCTCTGTGAAGACAAAAATGTAACTGCATAGCAAATGGATGAGTGTCTAATGAACTCTGTTTTCTAGCCTTTTTGTGCTTATGCTTATTAAAAATCCCAGGAGGTTTTTACTACAGAGGGTGTTCACGTGTTTCTATACTTAAAATCTACAACCAAGATTTTCAATTGTAAAATAAAGTTTTATGTCATGGAGCCCCCATTACAAGAGGGACGTGGAGCTGCTGGAGCGTGTCCAGAGAAGGGCCACGAGAATGATCCGAGGGCTGGAGCAGCTCTGCTGGGAGGACAGACTGAGAGAGTTGGGGCTGGTCAGTCTGGAGAAGAGAAGGCTCCCAGGGGACCTTATTGTGGTCCTTCCAGTATCTTAGGGGGGCTACAAGAAAGCTGGGGAGGGACTGTTTAGGCTATCGAGTAACAACAGGACCAGGGGGAATGGGGCAAAGCTGGCAGTGGGCAGATTCAGGCTGGATGTGAGGAAGAAGTTCTTCCCCATGAGAGTGGTGAGACCCTGGAATGGGTTGCCCAGGGAGGGGGTTGAGGCCCCATCCCTGGGGGTCTTTAAGGCCAGGCTGGAGGAGGCTCTGGGCAGCCTGATCTAGTGGGAGGTGTCCCTGCTCATGGCAGAGGGGTTGGAACTGGGGGATCCTTGTGGTCCCTTCCAACCCTGACAGATTCTGATCTGTTTTAGCAGAGGACTTTAGAGCCCTAATGGCTCAAAGGTTGGACTTGATGATCTTGAAGGTCCCCTCCAACCTAAAGGATTCTATGATTCTATGAAGTGTAAAATTCTATGCAGAACACTGCAGTCAGAAGACAATGGTGAACTGACAGTAGGAGTAGAGGCAATGTTAAGCATTTTGGTTTAAACATGGGAGCATCACTTGGCCTAAAAATGACAATTTGTATACATGTTTTACAAAATTGTGTGTAGATCAGATGTGTGTGAGAATTGGGAGAGGTGAAATTGAGTTGCAGTGTTCTGGGCAGTAGAGCAGGGAACGTTCCACAATTGTATTTTTTAATAAGTATAACTGGGATTTCCGTTCCAAGTTTTGCTTGCTGTGTAAATGTGAAAACTTGTAACCTTGGGGGGGAAGTAAGCCTCTCTCCTGCCCCTTTCTTCTGGAGTACAAACCAGCCAGCAAGTACAGCAAATTTTGCCAGTCAAGTATTACTTTAGGAACCTATTGTACAGTACTCCTTTTAGAATGTTTTCATAAATCACACTAATGGTTCCCAGAGAGACAGGTTGTTCTTCCAAGTTTTAGTTAGATCTGTTTTGTCTTATTCCATGTGAACAGACAATATAATATTAAATAGAAACAAAAATTATAAAGCCCCTTAATAACAGCACCACAGAGCTGGTAGTGGTGACTATCAATGACATCAGCTATCAGTAAAATCCTGCCTATGTAATATCTCTTAATATGAGTCACCTATGGATTTTTGGCTATTTTAGTTATTCAGCTTTTAACTGGTTCCTATTGGTCATTACTTTATGTATTCCTGTAAGATTTTTTTTTCCTCATCAGAAAAACAATCCACAGTAACAAAGACTTTTGGGTTTAGTTGTTATTTTTTGCCTTTCTCTCAGATTGCAGTTTTGATTTTTACTCCTTTAATTAAAAATAAGAAAAAATAAAGTTTATTTCTTAATGTAGCAATTGTCTATGCAACATTCCTTTCTGGGAAGGAAGTTTAGGCCCCAACATGATATTTTCCTGGCTTCTAAAGTAACAGGCCAAAATGATACCTCAGCAGAAGGTGGCAAGACATCTGGGCTTGTCTCCAAACTTCCATGAGATGATAGCTTTGTTATATCTGGACAGCACCTGTTGGAGGAAGGGTAATTAATGAAACTTCATTTCAAGCAATGGCTGCTCAAAGAAATAATTAGCTAAGGTCAGGGAAAACTACTTCACTCAAGCAACCCTCATCATGAGCACATCAAGAGATTACCTGGAAGATGTAGTAAAGAAAACCAGTCAAGTGTACTTGAAGTTTCTGGGGTGCCGGTCACTTAGAAGCAATCTTCTTAAGAAATACTGATTAATTTGTACTTCTTGTGTATAGAAACTATCTTATTTTCTAACATCTTGCCAGCTGCAGAACTGCCTTTCTTAGAGCAGGAGATAGGGAAGCTGTCTGCTAAAGGAGAGGAAGCTGTTGTGATAGGAGGGGTAACTTTTATTGGAATTTTTTTGCCAGTCATGTAAGTATTGTGAAAAGATTTCATCCCTTCCTACTTACCCCTTGAGACAGATGAGGAATAAGATTGCTGGTATTCCAAAGAGTATGAGAGACTGAAGGAGCGTGGCCCAGAGAGGTTTAAAAGGGATGAATGAAAAGCATTGGTGCTTGTGAAGGGGCAATCCCAATTGTAGCTGCTCAGCACTTACGGTGACATGACCAGGGAATGAACCTACTATGAAGGGCAAGAACATCCAGCTGCAGAAGGGGTTGAACTGGCTGGAAGCTGGAATGCCAGAAACAGGACTCCCTGTAAGGAAGTGATGTTTCTCTTGCTGACAAGAGAAGAAAAAACCACAGCATTGCCTTGTAGTGAACATGTGATGCTCGTGTTTGGGCAGCACGCCTGGTGCTGGGGGATGAACCCAACCCTGGGCTGAGGTGTCCTGTGCCAGCTCTCACAGGGTTGGTGTCAGTGCAAGTCTCTATAAGGAATTCTGATACATTTTTGCAGGCTCCTTGTAGAACTGCTTTGAAGTAGAACTGCCCAACATGTTGTTCATTACGTTTTTTTTAACATATTTAAGCACAGACATGTTTAATTCATCTCAAAGGGTGCCATAAAAATTCCTCAGCATCTAGAAAATAGAGGATAAGATAAAAGGAATTGGGTAGGTGGTTTGGAAACTAAACCTGGAAAGAATAATGCTGGGTTAAATACATGTAGATGGTGAAAAAGACTGGATGCAGGAAGCATGTGAGAGGAAAAAAAATGAAGGAAAATATTAGACTAGAAAGTGAAAAGGCAAGTATAAAAGATGGTAAAAGATGATGCTATAACAATTAGGGAAGATGTGAGCATGAATTAGCTGTGATGTTACACAGAATGATACTGAGACCAAAAATATAAAGTTAGGAGATACTTACTTGTGCCTGGATGTGATTTAAATAGTAGACTTGAAAGTGAAGTCTTGGATCTCTCAAAACTGCAAGGAAGAGAAGAAGAAGTAGCTGAAAAGTGGATAGGTGCAGAAATTAAGCAAAAGCTTGGATGTTTCTTATTAGTATAGGTTAATGCCACAGACTTGTCATAAGCACGGATTTGAGAGGCTGGTATGCACTCAAAAAGTTAGATACATGACCAAGGTGGAAAGTGGAGGGAGCTGATGTGTGTATAGAGGTGGCATGTGGTGGAGACAGGTGGAAATGGAAGGGTCCATGTCAAAATTCACTGGCCAGGATGAGGTTTCAGTGGTTGTGCTGAGCTAGAATATTGCATAATCAAATGAAGAGGCAGATGAAGTGGTGGAAGAGAGAGTGCCAAATAGCACTAGTTCAAAGAGAAAATGAAGGGGAAGGAGAGGGATGGAGAATGAAGGAGAGAGATGGAGGAAGGGCAAAAGGAAAAGGTGACAGTTACTTTTAAACAGCTTTTGCAAATAAAATGTTTGCTATGCAACAGTGGAAAAATAAGATGCTCACGTGAACTCTGTATACACATATTTGGGCAGGTGTGACAAACTGAACATTGGCATTGTACTTCCAGACTAATTCCTCTGTGTTTGGCCTGATAGAATTGGTCAACCAGCTGATAAGCTGTTATAGAAAGTGAACAGTGCTGCCCTTCATTTTTCAAATTATGGACGACTTCAAAAAGTGTTTGTTAGCTACTTCTTGCAGCTTGAAACTGAATTGTTAAGTAAACTGGAGCTATTTCAGTCCTTTTAAAGTGTGACATACACTGATGTACTTTGGACTTTTACTTTTTTCTAAACACACATAAACAATATCTCTGTGAAGCATTTATGACATGCCCTAGAGTTTAATAATCAGATGGGGTTAATCAGCTCACTTAGCCAGCCATTAAGACTTTGAAAACAGGCTTCTTAAGTATAATATCTCTAAGTAATGGTCATTCTGACTTAGATGTCATGGTAATGAAAGTTAAAGTGTTTTTCTGGCTATCAAAATTGTATAAATAGAAGCTGAAATTTGCTCTGAAGAGCAGGGCCACATGCAGATACTGAAATGTGAACCTTATTTGCACATTATATGGAAAGCTGATCCTGCTAATGTCTCCTGTTATCAGAACAAGTATTGCCATTATTGTTGAAGACTCTTGTCCTTCCTGCAGCAAGAAGTTGCTCTAAGTGTTGCTGTATGAATAATGTAGAAATGCCATGTGGATAATGTGTAAAGATCTGTCCTGAGAAAAAGCCAGAGGGCATGATTGCTGAGCTGGGAAGATTACCTTTGAGCAGAAAAATGTGGCAGAGCAAAATATAAAGAAATTGGGATTATTTTTCTTTCTGGTAATGATCCCCTCGAGTTATCCTGAAGGCTTAACTAGTGAGCTAATTGAAAAGTAATACTAAAACAAATAGTCTGTAGGTCAAAGTCAAAGCTTTCAGTCTTTTCTTGTTGTTGTTTCTCCTGTTTAGAATAGGAAGATGTATTTATATCAAAGCTTTAACTGAAGTTTTAATTTAACACTTTTTGTGTGTGAGATCAAAGCTACTATTGAGGGTTTTCTTCTCTTGAATTTCCCAATTAAAGATAACATAGTCAAAAGAAAATGAGCATAAATGAGAAAAATAGGGAAAACAATTTAAGAGCTTAGCTCATCATTGGTATAGTAAAATTTATATCCATAGGGATCCTTTAGTGCTCTGTGGCAGTTCCAGCTGTGGATGGATGGAAAGAGAGCTTTTCTCTAGGATGGTTTCATGGCTATAATAATTCACCAATTTTGAGCTTGAAAAACTTCCTGCTAATTTCTCATACTTAAAGTTTTAGAAAAGCAGCGTTTGTTTTGAGGAAATTATACCTGGAACTAAAAGATGAGCAAATGTGGTTTTAACTTGTAACTTCTTGTGTTATTAAATATCCTTGAAGAAGGAGGCCTTTTATAATATTAGTGGAAAGGGAGGACACCATTTTGAATTAATAAACAAAGATTGGGCATCCCCAAAGGTTATGTTTAACTGTTTTGTAAAGTCAGTCTGTGTTGGTGGTGTTGAAATCAGTGCCAGTGTTTTAATTTCTGCCATCATATGTATGAGTTGCACTTGTGAATTACAGGTTTTTACCCTGCAGAGTAGAAAGCCGCAAACTGTATTCAAATGTGCTCTAGACATTCTTGTGACTTTTACCTATCATGGAAAATAATACTAAATAAAATAGAAAACTGCTGTTTGGAGGCTGGAGGAACAAATCTTTTGGGATATTCCATGTTTTAATCCTGTTTGGTGTGACTAATGGGCAATGATGCTCTATGTGTAGAAACAAGATGGTGAAAAGCCCTTGGCTTGGGAGAGGGTGAAAGGATGAAAACTGAGGATCCTGAGAGAGTGAGAAGGAAAGAGCCTTTGAGCTCCTTTGAGCTCAAGAATGATATCTGCATAAACAAACAAGAACCAAAAATTACCACTATGCACAGCCCACCCAACATGTGTTTGACCTAGTGCTTAAAAGCATCAAAAGTCACTTCACAGGAGGCTAACAAACGTGCAAATGATGTGCAGTTAAACAAACGTGTGATGAAAAGAAATATTGGCTAAAAGAAGGATGTTGTAGTTTAACTCCAGCTGGCAACCAAGCCCCACAGAGCTGCTGGCTCATCCCCTACCATGTTGGGGTGGGGGACAGGATCAGAAAAGTGATAAAACTCAGGTGTTGAATTAAAACCAGTCTAAATTGGTAAAACAAAAGCACACAAAGCAAACCAAGGAGTTCATTCACCACTTCCCAT
>NW_008630449.1:0-328 GCF_000691845.1 Merops nubicus
CTGGAGGTGACAGAGGGAGGTGGAAGATCCAAAAGCCCCTGGCAGAGCCAACTTCATCCTGATGATGGGGATGGCTGTTGTGTCTGGCACTGCTGCCTCTGAGGAGACAACTCATCCTTCCAGCCCTGGGGCCTCCTGCTCTCCTTGCACATCCTCAGGAGCCTGGGAGGGGTTGGACCATGTTCTTGCCCTTCTCCAGGGCATTGCCCATGTTCACGTCCCCCTGCCCCAGGAAGAGCCCTGGGCAACGTGTGAGGGACAGGATCTGCCTTGCCAGGGGCTGGGGCTCATGGCCTGGCCCTTGGGCTTCATGTCACACATCCGGGAT
>NW_008630449.1:512-2286 GCF_000691845.1 Merops nubicus
GGGTCCTATGTTCATGGAGCTGTCAACAAACCCACTGGAGGTCATTAAAGTGCCCTGGGCTGTTGCTGTGCTGCTGAGCTGGGCCGGGCTCCTGGGCTGGAGGGAGCTCCTGGCAGGCGGGCAGCGGTGCCGAGAGCCAGCTCTGCCCAGGAGCAGCTCCTCTGCCAAGCACAGCAGGGCTGAGGGCACTGCCAGGGGGTCTCAGGGAGAGGAGCAAGGCAGAGAGAGCTTCAGGGGGGTCAGGACTTGGAGGAGGACTGCGAACTCGCCGGAGGAGAAGACACTGCAGCCTAGGACAGGGTGAGTCCCTGGGTGCAGGACAATGCAGGTGATGTTCCTGGAGGGATCTCCCAAAGCTGGCCCAGCACAGAGCTTGTGTGATCTATAAGGAGGGGGCTCCTGTTGGGCAAGTTTCAGTAGGCGTGAAGGTGGGAGTGCAGGCACGGATGGCCAGGGCTGTCCTAGGGAGCAGACTTCCAAGGGGATGTATCAAGAGGGATTTCAAAGCAGCGTCCACTATGAAGAGAAAGAGATTTCCTGAGTCTGTGATTTCAGTTTCCTGCTCTGGGTGGGGTGGGGAGGAAGGGAAATAGAGGTAACAAAGGAGCTTTTACATTTGACCAAGTCATTGAGACTCCTCAGCTGTATCTGTGAGTGGTCAGCAGGTCCCCTGGGATGCTCCTCTAGGGCCTTCAGCTGCTCCTCTGCCCATGGACAGCACCAGCAGCAGCTTTGCTGGACCCCTCAGCTTGTTCTGCTCTTTTGAAGCTCCACAGAGGACCATGACCCTGCCAATGAGCAGGTTTCTGTAGGGGAGTGCCCAGAGGCTGGGATGGGCTCTGTGAGCAGGGAACAGACCTGGGACAAGGAAACATCTCCCTGGGTGAGAATCTCCCGGCAGCAGGGACATGATCGGGACACGGGGGGAAACAACCCAACAATTCCATGGGAGGGAGGACTCAGAGCTCTCCGTGGGATACCCGCCAGGGCAGAGCTGCCCCCGAGCAACCCCCTGGGCTCCTCTGCCACCCACCTCTGCCCCGGGTCCGTGGGCAGGCAGCAGCTCCTCTGCAGGCAAAGCTCCAGAGCCGGGGGGCAGCTCTCCAGCCCCGGGTCCCTCTGCAGAGCCCAGGGCTGAGAGCAGCTGCACGGCCACGGGGGGTCTGGGGGCAGCTGCACAGCGGGCTCAGGGTGACGCTGTCCTGAGGGCCTGGCTGCCTCTGCCCTGGCCTCTCCCAGCCTGTCCTGCAGCACCTTGGTGCTCCCCGACAGCCCCGGGGCCGAGGGAACGCCGCGGGAGCCGTGGGTGACCTGGGCGAGCAGTGGGGAGCTGAGACCTGGGGGCAGGGGAGACAGTTGGGGGTGTGGTGGATCCCACTGCTCTCAGCAGTGCCTGCGGGGGTTCAGGGAGATGTGGGCGTGGGGCCACCCTCCATCTCAGCAAGGGGCACGGCCAGAGAACCTGGGAACTGGGGGAGGGACAGAGAAGCTTCCCTCGCTCTGCCCTGAGCCACAGAGCTGCAGGAAGGTCTCCCGGAAGCAGGAGGTGTCTGAGTGGGACAGGGGGAGGGTCTATGGGAAATGGCTTTGACTTGGCTCAGACAAGTCTCCCCTGACTTGTCACTGTCTTCTTCTCTTGTGATTGTGCCCCGTGCCCAGTGGCAGCAAATGTCCAACGGCAGCTCCATCACCCAGTTCCTCCTCCTGCCCTTCGCAGACAGGCGGGAGCTGCAGCTCTTGCACTCCGGGCTCTTCCTGGGCATCTACCTGGCTG
>NW_008630450.1:0-657 GCF_000691845.1 Merops nubicus
TTAAAAATGAAGAGAAAAAAAAAAAAAAAGGCATATGCCACTTACAGACTTGAAAAATCCAAAAAAAAAAAACATAGTAAAAAGACAAAACCCAAAGCGTATGCTCTGAAATCACAACTGAAGCCAAAAGAAAGGGGACAAGTTTTTACCTATGCTCTACCTAGAAGGGACTTTTTTTGTTGTTTTTGATTTTTTTTAAGTCCTATGTCATGTGAAATTCCAATACTTTTTTTTTTAATTCCTCTTTTTTTTTTTTTTTTTTAAACTGCAGGTTTGCAAGAGTCTTTTTGAAGTCAATGAAATTAAGGAAAAAAAAAAAAGAGTCCTAATTCTTTCTGGGTAATTTTGCTCTTCCTCTTGCTCTCTGAAGGGTAGCTGGGATGCAATCTCTGCTGCAGTCTCTGGGGGAGGAATGGCCTTTTACTTGACACGGCCTTGGCGTTCCTGGGGAAGAGGAAAGGAGAACATGGTTAGCCCAGAGCAACCTCCTCCACTGCCCTCACAGGGGGACCTGTGACAGAGGCAGGTCCTCCAGCAGAGCCTCCAGAAATGAGCATCTTCCCTGGCTCATGGGAGGTGTTACACCCCTCAGGTCTACCAGCTCATCACCTTTCACAGCATCCCAGCACTGTGGGGTTGGGAGGGACCTCTGGGGAT
>NW_008630450.1:710-6260 GCF_000691845.1 Merops nubicus
AGGGTCCCAGCCGGGCAGGTTGGGGATCTCTCCAGAGCAGGAGACTCCACAGCCTCTCTGGGCAGCTGCTCCAGGCTCTGCACCCTCACCCCAAAGAAGTTTCTCCTCCTGCTCAGGTGGCACCTCCTGGGTTCCAGTTGGTGCCCGTTGCCCCTTGTCCTGTCTCTGGGCACCACTGAGCAGAGTCTGGCCCCAGCCTCTTGGTATCTGCCCTTCAGCTCTTGGTCAGCACTGATCAGATCCCCTTAACGAGGGCTGGTGCTACCACAGCTCCACTTCCCCTCCTCTCTCCTTGCTCCTGGCAGCATCCTTCAGCAGCTACAGGCTCTCCCCAGGACAGACACTGCTGGGATGCTCCAAGAATCCCAGACTGGTTTGGGTTGAAGGGACCTTCCAAAGGCATCTGGTCCAACCCCCTGCAGGGACAGGGACATCTGCAGCTAGAGCAGGGTGCTCAGAGCCCCGGCCAACCTCCCCTGGAATGGTTCCAGGGATGGGGCAGCGACCACCTCTCTGGGCAGCCTGGGCCAGGGGCTCACCACCCTCAGTGTCAGAAAGCTCTTCCTTCTCTCTAGTCTGAATCTCCCTCTTTGAGTTTAAACCATCACCCCTTGTCCTGTCCCAACAGACCCTGCTCAGAAGTCTGTCCCATCTACTGAGGGCTGCTCAAACACAACAGACACAAGGGTTTCCCACTGCCTGATGCTGCCCCTTTGGTGTTCAGCCACATCCCTGCTCCAGCACTGAAGGCAGGCACACGCTGTCCAGAGACACATCTGCCCTGAATACACCCAGGCAGGGAGAGTTCCAACACCCCCTCCTGTGCCAGGCACCACGTGCCACCACCTCTTCTCTGTCAAACCCCACCAAAACCCAGCAGCTTGGCACAGAAGAGGGCCTGGACTACCCCAAAGGGTTAAGAGATGCTGCCCAGCACCACTTCAAAATCATGTGACACCACTTCCAAAATAAAACCTGTCACCAGCCCCAGGGCTCTTGGCTGATGCTCCTCCCTGCCTCCTGACTGCATCTCCTCCAGGCATGGACAAGTCCCTGCAGTCTCCAGCCTGAAGGCCACAAGGTGCTGTGGCTCTGGCTCAGTGTTGGAGCCAGTTAATGGCCACCAAAGCCCATCCTGAGAGATGCCAGGTGGCTTCTCCCTTGTGCTGACTTCTGTCACTCAGAGAAGGGACAAGCTTAGGGCTCTGAAAGCAAAACCTGCTTGTTTCAGCTCAGGCTGCAGGTCTTCTGCTCTGCCCCGGGCTGTCCCCTGGCATCAGGGCAGACAGAGCTCTGTGCCCCCTTCCTCCTGCCCCACGGCAACCTGGTGACCAGAGGCACTGTCCCTCCCACCCCAGCAGCTCGCTGGCAGGGGCTGCTGGAAGGAACAGTGTCCTCTGCCACTGCTGCTCAACCCAGGGAGAGCTCAAAGCTCCAGCCCCAGGCTAACAGCACATGTAGCCATCTCTTAAAAACCCTCCCAAAAAGAGGGGAGGGGTTTCCAAGCCGTGGAGATGTGTTGCTGGGGCAGTGGGGACCTGGCAGTGCTGGGGGATGGTTGGACTCCAGGATCTGAAAGGTCTCTTCCAACCAAAGCCATTCTGTGACTGTGACATGATTCTCCTCCTCTCTCCTGAGTCCACCCAGACCTGTTGCAGGTCCTACTCACTGCCAGAAATCCCCACTGCAGCACAGCCAAGCCAGCCCACGGTGCTGGAAACCAAAGCCACTTGTGAACATGAAGCCAAACAAGCTCCAGGGGAAGCCAGGACCTGGGGAAGGTGCCACCAGGGCTGTGCCTTCCCCACTGCCTGCCTTGGGGGCAGCACCTTACATGACACAAGGACAGATGGCAACCTGACACATTCCTTTGGGAAGAAGCCACAACTGCCTGAGCAAATGCCTCTGTCCTCCCAACACAGGCATGGATGAGCCACCAGCTTCCATCACCCCCTCCCTGGCTGTGGCTGGGCTGGCTGCAGTGGTGGCTGAGCAGATGGACCCCAATGAGTCTCTCTTCCTCCCTGCTGGGAAGATGAAGCTGCTCCTGAGGCTGGGGTGTGCTCCACAAGGAGCAGGAACAGACCCAGCCACGGTGCAGAAGCGACCACCCCTCAAACCCCCAGAGCACAGAAGGAACCACCTTCATCAGAGCAGATGTCCCCAGCCCAACTCTCTCCTGCTGGGCTCCCAGCAGAGGGGTTCCCCCCTGGGGGCATTGCTGGGGCTCCTCTGGCCCCACTCCTGGATCCCCTCCCTGGACCTGCTGCCCACTCATTCATAGCCACTCTCTCCTCCTCAGAAAGTGGGGGAGCCAGGCCCTGAAGGATTTTTTACACCATCTAATCCACCAGCCCAACCACAACAGATCCCTTGAGGACATCTTAGTGCTTGGGGTGTTCAGGGGTTACAAGCACTCCCACCACAGCAAAGCAGCAAACATCTACCAGCACACACAGCAAAGGTCAGCAGTCCTGCAAGCACTGATCCTGGCTCACCTCCTCCCAGGTCACAGGGGAGTGGGATGGTGTAGCCACAGCCCAGCCAGCTACAGGAGAGCCCAGAAGCCAGAGCAGCACCTGCACACACACACTGGGCTTTGCTCTGGCCTCCAGCAAAGCTTCTGACAGAAAACCTTTCCTTCTCTTTGGCTGCAGTTCCATCAAACCTGGGGGATCTTATTGATCCAGGCAGGAGGAGCAAGATACCAGCTCAGACTCCTGTCTCCATCTGTCAGACCTGGCAGCAAGAGGAGGGGCAGGAGAAGGCAGCACTGATGGCTGAAGGGCAGTGAGAGGTGCTGATGAGGAAGCCATGTCCCATGGCTGGAGCCAAGCACTGACACCACACGTCACCCTGCCCAGCTCACAGGGCCCAGAGCTCCCCAGAGCAGGAGCCCTCTGGGATCCTTCTGCCCAAGCCACTCCAGTCTCCTCACTGCTGTCCCCAGGGGCTGCAGCAATGTCACAAGCCAGGGCCTGATAACAGCAGCTGAAGGAGCTGGTGGAGAAGGCTGATGAGAGGTGACATTACCTACTCACCTCAGGGAGCCAGCAACAACAAAAGGCTCAAGAGTCTGTAGGAGAAACGATGACAATAGGGGGTGACTCTGCACCTTTGTTCAGAGGCTCTTACCCTGACTAACAACACTGAACCCCAGCACTCCTCTGCCAAGGTGTGGGTGCTACTGCCACACTACAGATGGGAACCAGAAGGCTGTCACCAAAGGGAGGACCTGGAGAAGAACCAGGAGCCTGGCTCCCAGTTGTGCCACACAAACCAGAGCTCTCTGGACCCCTCTGACCTGGGGCACAGCACAGCTGCCTGAGGACACCAGGCAGGCCAGGAATGAGTCTTAGTTTCAAACTCAGAAGGTCCTACAAGCACAAGGCATCACTCACCCCTAGTAGGCCCACAAAGGAACAGCAGGAGACCCTCACAGCACAGTCTGTGCTACAGGGGTCACTCCCCACAGGGATGAGTCCCTGACGTTGGCCAGGACTCTGAGCAACCTGCTCTAGTAGCAGATGTCCCTGCTCCCTGCAGAGGGTTTGATGAAATTACCTTGAAAGGCCCCTTCCAACCCAAACCACTCCATCATTCCATGAAAGAAGGAACAGCAAGGCTCAAATCTTCAGGTAGAGCTCAAAGCCAAAACACACCTTGATATCAGGGGACATAAAACACTACAGCAGCCACAGGTTTTTGCATCAGCAGTTGAATTTCCATGCCAGAGCAAACACCTTGGATCTGGGGTAAGGAGGATGTGGAAGGTGCTGGGACACTCCCCCTGCAGAGGGTTTTACAGAAGTGAGGTGGTCCCAGCTCCCAGGTACTGCTGCTGTTCCCTTGCACCTTTCACACCAACACGACCAATTGGGGATGATGAACCTCCTCTTGATGCAACATCACACTGAATTTTGTGCATAAAGCAGCCCAATTCCCACAAACATTTACAGTGACACTCTCTTCAAGAGCCTCGTCCCAAAACTGAAGCAGGAAAGAGAATGGGGAAGAAGCTAAGAACATACAGGAATATTTAGAGCAAAGAGCAACACAGAGTAGCCTGGGAGGAATCCCAGTGGTATTCCATGAGAGGGCAACTGGGCTCCCACAAGGGACTGGAAGTGGACTTCCTGGCTTTGGAGCACAGCAACATAACAGCACAATCCTCTTCAAGTCCCTGAGGAGGAAGAAAATCTCCCTTGTCCTAAGTCAGAGCATCTTTACTCTCCCCTGGCACAAGGGATGAGCAGTTTGCAGTGTTTCTTGCTGTAGTTCACCCACACTTCCCATTTGGGCAGCTCAACTTCCCCACTACAGAGCTGCACGCTTGGCTTTGACCTGTCCACACCAAAATCCTCCCAAAGCAGGGAAATTAATAGCATGGATAAAATAACAGGAAGAGTTAAAGTTCAAACAAACAGCACTGAAATACCAATGGCATTTACCAAGGGCTCACTCCGAGCATCACACCAGAGTTTTGACCTATACAGCAAGGAGTTTTTTTTTGTGTTTTAGTTTTTTGGTTCTTTAGAAAAAGAAAGGATCCCAATTTTAATATTTCAAACTTCACTACTGTAGAGTTAGTAAAGCCTTTGCACTGTCCCCTGTCCACACCATGCCAGTGGAGTGCCAAGGACTGGACCATCCTACGCAGGGGAAACCTGTGGACCTGCACTAGGATTTGTGGTTCCATGTGTTAAGATCTAGAAAGAGGAGGGAATAATAAAGTGCCAAAGTTTACCAATGACACAAAGCTACTCAGAGTAATAAAAATAGCAGCTAACTGGGAAGAAATGGAAGATTTCTTCAGCTTGCTGTGCCTTCACTCAAACCCAGCAGCATTGCAGCCCCAAGCGGCGTGCAGCTCGGCTCCTCTCCATCTCCGTGGGCAGGAGAACTGGAAAAGGGTCAGAAAAGCACAACAGGGATGAGCAGAGGACAGAAGGGTTTCCATCTGCAGAGCCACCATGCTCTAGCTCTGGAGCCTGGCAGAGAGATGGCTGTAAAAGCAGAGCAGGCAGAGAGAGGACACAGATCCGCTGCTCGCCGCCTCTTCCAGCGCGGGAGCTGGGGAGCATCACGAGGCAGACTCAAAGGAACCAAAAGAACATGTTTCTTTACACAGCATGTAATTAAGCTGCAGAACTTGCTGCTGCAGGATCCTGAGGATGCTCAAGGAATGCACCAAAACCTTGGAGAAGAAGAGGAATCATGAGCTGTCAAAGATACATCCTCCGAGTCAAAGAAATTCCCCAGCCACAAATTTTTGAAGGCACAGAAAGCCTCCAGAGATGGGTGAACGTGTGCTGGCACTGCCCTTCCAGGCATCTGCTCCTCACCACTTTGTCAGCTGCACGTGGAGCTTTCCATTTGGGAAAAGAGAGCTTGGAGGATGAGCTATGTCTCTCTGTGGCCAGCAGACCTGCAGACCTTGTAGCCACAGGAGATGTGAGATCAGGCTACAGAGACTCACGGTCTGAGCCACCGCAGTGGTCTGTGTGTGAGGCTACAGCTCAACCTCCAGCCCAAGCAAGGCAGCAGGAA
>NW_008630450.1:6337-13172 GCF_000691845.1 Merops nubicus
GCTCCGGGGAAAGAGCCAACGCTCCCTGTAGCCATTTGTGTGTCCCCTCATTTTACTGCCACGTGAAAGGGAGCACAAAGCAGCATTCACCAGGGGACAGTTTTCTATTTCAACCTTTTTTTCCCCCCCTCGTTTAAAACTATCAAGATCATAGCACTCAAACCTAAAATTGGGCTGGCTGACAACAGCCAAAATGCTGGTGATGAGGACTATGGGATTTCTTAAATGTCTGCAGATGATGATGGGAAATTTTCTGAAGGCATTTTACAGGAGATGGCATCAGGGGACAAACAACAGAGTGAGAGCACAGAGCCCTCCCCGGGTGTGCAGATACACAGAAGGAAGGAAACTACAATAGTGTGGTTTCTTTGCCCCCAAAATTAGAAACAAAAGACACGAGTTTTAGGCAGATTTCATCTAAGTCTTCTAAGCTGTGTGACGTTACAAGAAACAGCTCTGCAGCTAACCACAAAACCAGCCCAGCACTGTGCTTTTCATAAAAAAAAAAGTTCTGCTATGGAAGCAGAGATGCAGAGATCTTACCTGGAGTGCTGAGACCCCCCTGCAGTGCTGGGGCAGCTCTGGAGTCCTCAGCACAGCAGAGCCAGGGAGCTGCTGGAGCGGGGCCAGAGGAGCCCCAGCAATGCCCCGAGGGGGGAACCCCTCTGCTGGGAGCCCAGCAGGAGAGAGTTGGGCTGGGGCAGCTGAGAGGAGAAGGCTCCAGGGAGACCTTCTGGGGGCCTTGCAGTGTCTGAAGGCAGCCAACAAGAAAGCTGGGGAGGGACTTTTTACAAGGGCTTGTAGCAATAGGACAAGGGGTGATGGCTTCAAACTGGAAGAGGGGAGACAGGTTAAAAATTAGGAAGTTGTTCTTCACTGAGGGTGGTGAGCCCCTGGCCCAGGTTGCCCAGGGAAGCTGTGGATGCTCCATCCCTGGAGCTGTTCCAGGCCAGGTTGGATGGGGCTTTGAGCAACCTGCTGTGGTGGGAGGTGTCCCTGCCCATGGCAGGGGGGGTGGAGCTGGATGATCTTTAAGGTCCCTTCTGACCCACTCTATGACTCTATGCAATCTCTCATTTCCAAGTTCTTGCTGAAGAACAGCTGACAAAACCCAAACACTTCAGTATTACCTGCTCCAACACACCACTACATGACTCAGGGGCAATTAAGAAGCCTCTCCCTGGGCAGCCAGCTGCTGGAAGGAGCAAGAAGCCACCACCTATCCCAGTCACCACCCTGGACAATGATCACCCTTGTTAAAGAGGTTCCCCAGCCAAGTGCTGCAGCAAAAGCAGGGTGGCACTGCTCTCCCTGCCCAGCCTCCTGCACCACTCAGACACTGCTTCATTAACCACAGAGCCCTAAATACTACAACCACTAGCAGGTACTACCAGGAACACCCAGGGAAAGGAGAGGACTCTAGTAAGTGCAGAGGAAAGGATCACATAGTACAGAACAAGAAGCTTTCAAAATGAACACCTGCCACATAACACTTTCCAGGAGACAGAAGGGAAGAAAAAGGGCTTCTTCCAAACAACAACTGTTGCAGAGTTCCATTTTTGTTAAGAACAAGTGAGGAACGTTGTGCACAGAGCTATTCCTGAGGTGTTTTTCATGCATACATCCAAGGCTCACCCATCAGTGTACTTCAGCAGCTTTCTCAGGAGCCTAATCAGCTTTCAGAAGCATCTTGTGACCCACTGCCCTTCTGCACCAGAGAGAAAATCCAGGGCACTGCACAGGACCACATCCTCACGCTGGCCCTGAACAAACTGGCCAGCAATACTCACCTTCTAAGGAAAAAGGCTTCTTCTGGAGAAGCAGCTCTGAATGAAATCACCCCAAACACAACGCCTGTGTTGGTACCTATCAACCTCAGGGTCAGCAGTGCTTGGGAAAAGCAGCAGCCACTGCTGCTGTCCCCTTGCCCACATCATCTCCTGCACCAGCCCCTCTCGTTGTTTCTCAGGAACCTGCCAGCCACACACATGTGATTTCACCTCAGCTGCTGCAGGAAGAACAAAGTCTGTTTTGAAATTTAGCTCTGAGTATGTTCCTAAAGAATGCAATTAATGTGTTTATAAGAATGATCAGATCAGGGTATTCTGCAGCTCGAGCTGAGACCCCCTGGCAGAGGTGAAGATAACCTGGGTGGGAGGAAGGTTCAGCCACATCAGGAGGGTTTGGGAACAAGTTCAGAAGAGAATCACAGAACCATAGAATTGCTTAGGTTGGAGAAGACCTTTAGGATCATAGAGTCCAACTGTTGCCCCAACACTGCCAGGTCCCCAACAAGACCCTAACAGTGAGAGACGGCTATGAGCAGTGCAAGGAGCTTGCTTCACCACCCAACTTCCACTGCACTTGCAGGGAAATGCCTCCCAGCTGCTCCCCTGTACCAGATGAGGAGATAAAGTCCCTTGTTTTACAGCAGAAAACACACATTAGAGCACCAGGAAGACCTAAAGCTTCCCCCTCCAGTTTAGTCCTGCCTCTAAAGAAAGCTAGAACACAACCAAAAATATCTAAGAATGCCTCAAGTGCTTTGTAGAGCTGGTTTATAGGCATCCTAAAACCAGGGACCTCCTCACATCAGTCCCAGAAGACTAAAACAAGAAGTTTGGTTTCTGTTTCTTCCATCACTGGGCAAAGACACAAGCATGAGCACACGTACAGGATTTAAAAGGCCTGGAAGTCAACAGAGAGGAGCCTGGTGTGTTGCTGAACAGCAGAGAGTATTTGCAGCAAGGAAATTCTGTCCTGATGCATCCATCATGGAGCTTCCCCACGGCCAGGATTTGGAGCAGAAAGAGCAAACAGCCTTGGGATGGTGGGATGGAAAGATCCCTGTGCCCTGGCTGTCAGAGGCACAGTTGGCTGTGCCACACCTGGGAACCAAACCTCACAGCCACCAACACCATCCTGCTGGATGTGGCAAAGCCAAAGGAAAGGCAGCACTAGCCAGGATGAGTCCAACAGTGGGAGGCAAGTGCTAGCCCACCCTGTAGGAAATGAGCTTTCCCCTGAGATTACAAATTAAGAAGAAAAAAAAAGATCTTTGCAAAACCCATCAGAAAGCAGTTCTTTTTTACAGCAATTGTGAACCAGTCTGCTTCAAATGGGCTCATACAACAGCACTTAGCTTCTCTTTAAATCACCCCTTCTAAGGGGGGGGCTGTGACACCACTGTGAGTAATCCTTTAGCCAGCAGACAGTGTCAGCTGAGACACAGAGAGCACACTGCTGGAGAGAATGGCTCCAAGGTGGCAGATGACACCTTTTGTTTTGGTACACCTCAGCTTGGGCTTGGCCCAGACCACCTCCAGAGGTCCCTTCCCACCCCACCACGGTGGGGTCCTGTGCAAGGAGACTGCTATGCAAGATCTTCACAGTGAGGTGACTGCAACATTCCTAGAAATTAAAGTGAATTACTGTGGGCTCTGGATTTTTGTTGTGGTTTTTTTTTTGCTTGTTTGTTTTTAAACACAGATAAAACAGTTCTTGCTGGGAAGAAGTTGGTGACATGTTTGACCACAAAAGCAGCTGTTATGAGCTTCAAGAAGTCCTGAACTGCTTCACAGGAGTCACTGAAGTCAGCCTTGTAATTTTGGGTCAGGAGAGTGTCCAAATCTTTTCAAAATCTACATCATTAGAGCAAAGCAAGATGCTCAAAAGAAACAAGAGGTTTAGTCTCCAAGGACAAGATGGGCACAAGCAACAGCAAAAGACAAAAGCAAGAGCATGATTTTGGCATTTTCAACATCCAACTGCCTAACCCCCCTTCACCAGCACAAACACTAAGCAAAGCATTTTTCATATGATTTCTTGGAACTATTTTAGAGCCTTCTGAAGAAGTGACTCTAGCAGTGAGAAGTATAAAAGAATATTCAAGATTTCCCAGACTTTCACAAGAGCTCGTCCATCTGCTCGGGTAGGAAGCAGGAATCAAACTGCAAATCAGACAAAGGTTCAGGCAAGCTGAAGCCAAGTGAAACAACAGCAGCTTGCTAGAAGTTCAGAACAAGCCAAACCTTGAGACATTTCAGCTTTGAGGCAGAGGAATGCAGAACGTATCACCACCATCCCAAGGCTGGGGGCAGGGACAAAGAGCTGGTAGCAAAGGGATTTCCCTGACACAAAAGCAACTTGACAGACCAACAGGCAGGGAGCTGCACCACGGGCTGCTGCCAGAGCAGCACTTCGACTTCCCAGTGCCCCAGCTCTGGTTTCTGGTGTGTTTTTTAATGCAGGTGGTTCCCTGAGATGCTACAAGGCAGACATAGCACGGCCTGGGGTTTTCTGCCACCCACAGTCCCAGGGGAACCATCGGCATTCACTCCAGGGTGGGGGGGAAACCCCAAAAAACAACTCTCCTTGAGCAAAACCAACTGCTTCTGAATGAAACCATGAAAGAGCAGTCACTGAAACCTCAAGCATCTCCAGGGCTGTGTCAGTGAGCCATCGAGGAGGCCACAGTGCTGCTGAGACCAGACCAATCACCTCCCCCAGGCCGGATGTCCCAGGGCAGGGCCCTGGGCACACAGCAAAGAGTGAGTCAGTGGTGAAAGGCAAACACCAACCTGCAAGAGTCCCCTCCTTGCCCGTGAATTCCACAGACATATGACTAAGTTCCCTCTCAAAGGATAAATGTTTTCCTAACCAACAGCTTCTGCAGCAGGGCGCCACGCTGAATCACCTCCATCCACCAGCTCCTGCCTCTGACCCTTACCTGCTGCCAGGTCTCAGAGAGTGGAGAAAGCAGCAGAGGAGGCTTCAAAATGCAGTAGGGAAGGTGAGGAAAGGCAGCTGAGAGCTTTCAGAAAATTGCTAAACCACGTTTTTAATGTTGTCCTGGTTTTCAGACACAGTGTGAACACACAGCAGCTTTCCAGCAGGAGGGACCACGGCTCTGTCCACTTCTCCCCCAGCCTCCCCTGCCCTTCCTTCTGCCCTCTCCCTGCTTACATCCACCCAGCATTAACTCTTCCCATCCATCCACCCATCCCTCCCCTGCCCTCTGGCAACATTTCCCCCCCCTACACACCTTCTCCCACTGCAACCTGGTGCTCCCTAAAATCAGATCTGGAGAAATCCCACCTCCCAGGATGTCCTGCACACACTGGCTTGCTGATTGCATTCAAAACCTTGGTTACTAGGAGAGAAATCACCACTCCAGCACAGGCTGGGGACCAGGCAGAACAATTTTAGGGTGGGAAGTCACAGAAAATATTCAGGTTATGGCACAAAACATTCAGGTTCTCACAGAAGCCAAGTTCACACCTTGCAGCATATTCCTCCCTTACAGACTCTCCCCAAGCACCAGGCATCAGCTGCAAAACGTGACCACCTCTGGGCATGGGTGATGCCATTTACACAGACAATGCTCCCAGTTTAATATATATTAAAAAAATGTATTAAAGTGCATTCACTGCCACGTTGAGCAGCTGCAGCTCCCGAGCCTGTTCTTCAACAGTTGAGGGGAAAATTTCCCATGGCTGAAACTAAAGAGAAGGTCAGAAAACTGGGCAAGCTCCCAGTTTAACACCAATTTGAAGCTACCCAGGCAAAACCTCCCCATAGAGAGGGTCAGCCCCAGGCAAGTAACCCAGTAAGAACCAAGACCCACCGCTCACTGAATTCAGGGCAAGAGTATCAATTAGCAACCCTCCCATTAACGAACCAACACTGACAGCATGATGGAGACAAGCAGCGAGCGTGGCTCACGTGGCACAGTGCTGGGCAAGGCCCATGCAGGTGACAGCCCACCCAGAGGCTTCAAATCTGGCCGAGGAGGATGGATCAACCTGCTCCGTGGCCACCAGAGAGAGGACAAGGAGCCACCGGCTTCAAACGCAGCAAGGGAGATTAGCCAAAGCCTTCTAGCAGGAAGAATAATTAAGCAGAGGAATAGATTGCCTGAGGAGGGACAGGAACTGCCCCTCCTGATGGTTTTACAAGTGGTGGGAAACATCTGTCACGCTGACCCCACTTTAGGTAGGAGGTGGATTAAGGAGGCTGCTCAAAGACCTGGTCCCCAAACCTCCCACTGATCTCCTTCAAACTGCTCCTGCCCAGGAGCTGACAATAAGTTCCATTTAGAAAACAGCCCTCGGGGAAGGCTGCGACTTAGGGCCACTGAAGGGCAGTGGCTGGCAGGCAGGGGGTGGGCAAACCTCATCTGCCCCCAAATTGGGGCACACAGCTAGCCAAAAGGCACCAAGCTCGTTCACGAGCCCACGGATCCACCCCCTCTGGATTCAGTCCCTCCTGCCACGCAGGGTTTCACTCAGACAGACAAACGAGTTACCTTTTTAACATTTTCCTCCTCCTCTTGGCGTTTCTCATAGTGTGAGAAGTCATCGAAGATGGAGGTGGTGTGCTTGTAGGTGGCAATGATTTTCAACACCTGCTTAGCCTTCTCCAGAGGCACCTCCTGAGTGTCCCTGGAGTTGGTCACTGGTTTATTCTCGTTGTTCTCTAGACGGATGTGCCGGAGCTGGCTGTTGGGAACGTCCTTCACAAAAATCCACCTGACATCAAACCGTCCCTTCCACTTGTCCTGGGACCAGACCCCCGCACACGTGTTGTAGTCCACAGCAGATTTAAAAAAAACCCTACCGTTGACGCTGAAGAGCAAGTACACGGGGCCCTTGCCGCTGAGGGAGCGATAGGCGGCGTCCAGTCTCTTGTTGCCGTGCTCCGTGCTGCACCAGATGTTGTATTTAATGGACCGGTGGATATCGTCCTCCGAGTAACTCTTAATGATGAAAACCCGGCCGTGTTTCGGGTTCCAGTCAAAATCCTTGGGGTTGTAGTTGTTGATGGATCTCAACTT